>NC_089249.1:141595306-141795306 GCF_963930625.1 Muntiacus reevesi | reverse complement strand
ACAAGGAACTCACACATCTTGGGAGAAATTATCCCATAAACTCCAAAAGGCCGGAGACCCTATTATTTGGCTGCACAAACACCAGGTGACTAACACACTGGTTAATCAATAGCCCAATTTTGTTTAATCCTTGGGTTTTCACATTTAACACTTTTGTCTGTCCCCTTTTCCATTTTTGCTACACAGAAAAATCAGCCAGTCTTCCTTTTTGTTTTTTGAGGCAAAGAAGGATGAAAGGTTGGGAAGGGGAAGTTAGACTCTCTTGCCCCTTATCTCAAAAGTGACCAAATATTCTGAGCTTGCCTCACATACATCCCTGGACAGCCCCCTAGCTCCTCACAGCCTCCAAAAGGAGAAAACCTTATCAGACTATTAGAGCGACTCTGGTGAACAACACACACCTAACTGAAGTAATAATTGTTGAATCATTATCAGTTATAACCCCAACCAAATATGATTGTATATTCAATTGGTTTGGCGTAGATAAATGTATGTTTGTGCAATAAATGCATCTGTCAAGATTTTTTTTATGCTCTAAGCTGGATTTTCATTAATGAAGGAAGTATTAATTTAAATTAAGCACTCTGAGATCTTTATTAGTAAAGTAATCAGCAGCAAATAAGCTGGTTAATCAGTTTATATATCCATATATATCTTTCAGAATCAATGTTTCCAATTGAGACCGTTGCCAAGTGGTTAGAATAAGACAGAGAGAAAACTTGCATGAAATACATTTCATTTGCTCGGCTGACGTCTGCCGAGCCCTATCGGCATCTCTGAGTGCACTCATTGATGCAGCTACGATGACTGTATAAAATGTGTTTAATTGGCATGAAAAGGCACTAACCGAGAGCTGGTGGGGTTTCCATTATCTGGGTGGACATCTTATTTACTTTAGTGGATCCTGAGAGCAAGATGAAAGTAGATGAGAACTGAGATGGGGTGGGGACAGAAGCTGATGGAGTTTTTGGGTTGGTGGGGGGTGGCGGGTAGGGAGCTTTACAATCATCCGGGCTATGCAAAATGTGGCTTTGTGTTGTCCCTGGTCTCAGGACCGGTGGAACATTTTCTTAATTAGAGTCTGCAAAATTGTGAAGCTGGAAGCCCTGTGGTTCCTTGCCTTTGTCAGCTTGTGTTTTTATACAGCCCATCCCTTCAGTGTAGCTCAAAACCCGGGTAGAGGAAAAGTGTCATTTTTAACTTCAACCTGGAGCCACATGGAAGGGGGCAGGGGTGCTTCTTCTGTCATTTGAATTGCTCAAATCCCTTGAGATACTGTACATGGCACGGTACTGTTCCTTCTGCTGATTCCTGGGGTTACCAGCCCCCTGCCGAGAGCATACTTAAGTCAATATTTCTGTTAATTGTTACATTACAAATTGTTCCATATCCCAGTGGTGGGAGTTCACAGTGATACCAGCTGTGGAATCACAACACCTACACGCAGTCCCAAGAGGTCCCCACGTGCTGTGGGATTTGCCTTTTGAGAATGTTATTTAGTGTATCATTCACACGTCAGCACTAATAGAATAGAGAGAAGACGGCAATAGATTTATTTTCATCCTATCAAATCCTACATGGAGAGGTCTTATTGCCATGTTTGATGCGGGCCTGGCACTTCTGGAGTTCAGTAATGCATTCATATGCTTATACTCACCACCTCAGTTTTCAACCCCAATGTCTCTCGGGCAATATGTCTAATTGTCAGCCATGTAAACGATGATTATTAAAAGCTGAGACGGAGGCATAAGAGAATATATTTCTTACATTACACAGATATGCTTTATTTCTATGTATTTGGTCTGCAGCTCATGGACAGCTTTGTGATGAAGTATGATTTCTATGGGAATTATTTGAAGGCTTTAAGTTTCTGCGTCTGGGAAGTTGGAAGCTTGAATAAACGGGACCCCCCTCTTCCCTAATCTCAGGGTCTAGGGTACACATGTTCTGTCAGGCTCTGGGCAAATCATGCCTAACTTCTGCTTGCAGACAGACTGATGCAAACTTTCCCCAAGCACTGGCTGTCACAGCCCATGGAATGCTCAGGATTCATGAGAAATATCATTAGCTCTTTGGAAGAAGGCACTAGTAATAAAATAAGCCTTTTTGACCAACTCATCTTTGAAAGTTCCTCCCCACATTGGAAATTTTAAAGGGGAAAAAGTAAAAAAAAAAAAGAAAGGATTTTTGGTTTGCTGTTACAGAATAATCCTACAGAAACATCACCCCCTGATAACTGGGCAACCACAAATCCTATCTTCTGCTTAACCCAGTAGAATACTGTGGATAGCTGGGTGGCCCGTGGGACTTGCAGGCAGTGGCATCCAGTCTAAAGGGCTATGCTCTCCCTGACAAAGTGGTTGGAAAACTCTCTTCTCACCCCTATTTTTTTCTCTCATTGTTCCCTAAAAGACCTGAAGTGCCATTGGTCACTAAATCTTCCATAAAAACAGTGACTTTGCATTGAAA
This sequence comes from Muntiacus reevesi, assembly GCF_963930625.1. Classification (NCBI taxonomy): domain Eukaryota; kingdom Metazoa; phylum Chordata; class Mammalia; order Artiodactyla; family Cervidae; genus Muntiacus; species Muntiacus reevesi. Next base: position 141,792,837 of record NC_089249.1, on the reverse strand, counting down.
TGTATGTAATGTAACCACATGATGGTAGTGGTTTAGTTGCTAAGTCATGTCCGACTCTTGGGACCCCAAGGACGGTAGCCTGCCATGTTCCTCTGTCCATGGGATTTCCCAGGCAAGAATACTGGAATGGGTTGCCATTTCCTTCTCCAGGGGATCTTCCCGACCCAGGGATCGAACCAGAATCTCTTGCGTCTTCTGCATTTGGCAGGCAGAATCTTTACCGACTGAGCCACCAGGGAAACCCCAATATAACCACTTAGTAGATGCCAGATATACCAAGTAGTTTCCATGCAATTACCTCATTTAATTTACAGAACTATCCTATGACTTGGGGACTTTCATCATGCCTTTTTTTACAGATGAGAAAACTGAGTCACACAAGGTCCCACAGCAGAGCCAGGCATCCCATTCATGACTCTTTGACCCAACCAGTGAACCACTATTCTCCACCACTCACTAAATTTCAGCTGTGTAAATTTAGCCAAGGAATAACATGACTAGGGCCTCCCTAGTGGCTCAGTGGTAAAGAATGCACCAGCAACACAAGAGATATGGGTTCAATTCCTGGATTGGGAAGATCCCCTGGAGAAGGAAATGGCAACCCACTCCAATATTATTGCCTAGGAAATCCAATAGACAGAGGAGCCTGGCGGGCTACAGTCCATGGCATTGCAAAAGAGTCAGACATGACTAAGCAACTGAAACACACAATAACATGACTACTCCTGGCACAAAGGTTATCTCTAGGTATCTTAGTATTTTCAAATAGCCCCAAAGGATTCCCCTCCCTCTTCATCACTACCCCATTGGAGTTTAGCTAAATACACTGCTCCTTCATGTCTGTGCTCTGCACTCATTGTCACTGGATCCTATAAGGGATACAGATTCCCACATATGGTCACCCAGACCTGCTTCTAGTTCCCAAGTTGTGAAATAGGGCATGGTGGTGATAGAATGAGCGAGAGGCTACTACATCCCTCAGTGACTCCAGGGGAGTTGGAGTCACATGCAGAGGACAGTGTAGGTAGGAAACTCAGCTCTCCTACTTGTTAGCCATATAACCGTGGGCAGGTGACTTGACATTATGGTGACTCATTTGTGAAATGGGAAAAATAACATCTGTTTCATAGGGGTATTATGAGGATTAGATGCGTCATTGTTAGGTGTTTAGTGTGTGATCATAGCCATATGTCTTAGCAGTTCCTGTTGTGATTCCTTGTGTAACTCTCAAAGTACAGACAGAGACAATGATCTTAAAAATTTGGACTCAATCCAGATTGTCAACTTGGAAAACCAAGACAAGGACGAATTTGTCCACTACTACTGGGAGAACTGAGTGACCTGAAGAATTGGGCTAGTGTTTTGAAGCTATCTAGACATGTCCCTAATATAGATGCTTGTCCACGAAATTGCACAGTTTGTTTATTTGTAAGAAATGCCATTCATTCCACAAAAGCATTTTGTGCTTCTGCTCTGGACCAGGTAGGTACTAGAGACACAAAGTTGAACAAGCCTAAGGCTTGGTTCCCATTCCCAAAGAGCTCACGAGCTAGATGATGGCAAATAACCTAACTGTACTACAAACAGGGCAAATGTAGGAAATGTCTTGAGAAAAAGAATGAAAAAGGTGGAGGGGCTTAGCTACTTTTGCATTGCTGGGTCTGAACAGTCACTGAAGCTTCCCAAGGCAAGTAACATTTGAGCCAAGGCTTGAAGAATGAATTAGAGTTTGCTGTTGGAGCATGGGAGATGAATATGGTCAACTAAACAGAAAGAACATCTTGAAGACATGTATGAAGCTATAAACATTTAGGCTGTGTTTGGGGAACATTCTATGTATGGTGGGGTGCAAATTGGGGTGAGGCAGGCTGTGAAGCAAATCACTTGTTTCCTAAATAGACAGAAAGTAATGATGTTTCACTTCTTTGGTTGTAAGCAACAGAAATAAAGGCCAGACGCTTGTGTGTATTAGTCACTCAGTCTGTCCGACTCTTTGTGACCCCACAGACTGTAGCCTACCAGCCTGCTCCTCTGTCCATGGACTTCTCTAGGCAAAAATAGCGGAGGGGGTTGCCATTCCCCTGTCCAGGGGATCTTCCACACCCAGGGATCAAATCTGGGTCTCCTACATTGCAGGCAGATTCTTTATGTCTGAGCCACTCAGGAAGGCTACCAGCTGCTTAAGCAAAAGGAAACTCTACAGGAATGATTTGGGGCACCATCAGGAGGGGAAGGAAGGTGTGGTTCTTCAGTTACTGCCCCACTGTTTCTTCTACCCTTGCTTCATTCTGATTAAAAAAAAAATCCCAGGAGAGAGACTGGCTGAGCTCAAGTCACATGCTTACCCCAGGGTTTTATAGGTGATGAAAGGAAAGATCAGTGGGCAGAGTCTCCAGGACCCTATCAACTTCATGCTAGACAACACACTAGAGGGCACCAAGACTATGAGTAATCAGGAAAAAAGGTAATTCCCCCAAAGGAAACCAAAGTGCTGATAGGAAGGGCAATTATTTGATGGACAGACAGCTGTCCATTATAAATCAAAATAACAATAGCGTGTTTATTGACCATATGTCATATATTGTGCTGAATATGTATTTTTCATATTTGTTTTGTTTAACCCTGATAACAATTCTCCGAGTAGGTGTACTCCCACTTTATAGGACTGGGGTAGGCATATCCCATTCTTACAAATGAAAAAAGTTAATCTCAGAGAGATTAGGTCACTTTCCCAGGGTCACACAACTAGTGAGGGAGCAAATCTAAATTCAAACCCAAATGCCTCTTCCAGGGGATCTTCCCGACCCAGGGATCGAAGCCACATCCCTTATGTCTCCTGAATTGGCAGGCGGATTCCTTACCACTAACGCCACCTAGGAAGCCAAAGAACCACCATCACTCTGGGGGGCCCAAAGAGCCACCTCAAAGAAAGGAGAAAGTTACTTTGCTTACAGGCTGTGCAGACCAGCTGAGAAGCATTTTCTTCATGTGGGTTGAAACCTAGTCTCTCCAACACTTGATGGGTAGCAAGCAAAACCACAAATCAACTCATTCCAAAGCAATTTACAGTGTTGCTTCCTTTTGAGCCCCAGGAGTGGAGAGGTACACAACCCCGGGCTCTGAAGCCTGTTGTTTTAACTAATGACTGAATAGGAGCTTCTGCAATCCCTGAGGGCAGATCTCCGGGATTAGAAAAATTCCAGATGAATTATCCCCAGAAGGTAGTGGGGATCACTTGCTCATCTCATAATAACATTTCCCGAAGTACTGGGCCTGACATCCTCAAATCTACACCACATATTCAGTATAAGTAGGGAAAATTATTTATTCACACCGTCTAGTCACCTAGTCAGCCAGTGAATCATTAATCTAGTCTCTAGTGCTAAATGCTTATAAGTATTATTTAATCTGCCTAAACAGTGCGGGTAGGCATATAGGATTCTCATTTTATGCATAAGGAACTGGCACCTCAGATAGGTGGAGCAACTAGTTTAAGGTTACACAGTAAGTAAGAGATTCCTTCCCGGTTGCTATGCATTGTTCTGAGTCATGAAAAGTGAAAGTGAAGTCGTTCAGTCGTGTCCGACTCTTTGCGACCCCATAGACTATGGCCTACCAGGGTTCTCCATCCATAGGATTTTCCAGGCAAGAGTACCAGAGTGGGTTGCCATTTCCTTCTCCAGGGGATCTTCCCGATCCAGGGATCGAACCCGGGTCTCCCTCATTGCAGGCAGAGGCTTTACCCTCTGAGCCACCGTGAGCACTCAGCAAATGTTTACGGACCTGAATCTCGTTACAGATTTTGAGCAACAGTGATGGCTCTGTACCAATCTTCACAGATACCTTACCTGAACCATCCAGAAAGGATCCACATTGCCTCCTGCCAGAAAAGGATACCTGAGAGTTCCAGGGCTTCTTCTTTGGTTGTCTGTAATTTTCTCAGATCTGCCCTCCCAGATGTCTTAACTTCATGCTCAGGCTAACTTTCCCAAACGCAGCCAAGAGGGTTGTTAACAGCAGTTGGGGGAATACAGCTAGAAGGGAAGAGGGATAACCTTCCCCTTGATTGTCCTTCCTATTGGTATGATGAGGTCAATTTAGGTCACACACCCATTCCTGAACCAATTACCAACACCCAGGGAATGTGGAATACTAATTGGTTGAAGCTAGGATACCTGAGCCAATCATAGACAGGGATGTGTTATAGGCGTCCCATGATTGGTTTAGCCCAGTATGAGTCAGCATCCCCTAAATCTCGTAGCTTATGTAGAGGAGGGGTGGGTACCTGAATAAAAACGGAGTTGTGACAGAAGGGAGGAAGAAGGCAGTGAATGCTAAGCCACTTCAACGACCACTTAAGTGCGTACACACATCTGTCCTAAGACTGTAAGCTTCCTGAGATCAAAGACAATGATTTACTATTTTTTTTTAACAGCACATCCCAACTCAGGTATCAACACAATACCTGAGTAATCTTTGGGGGGAAAATGAGAGGAGTTATAGTTATTAAAATGTTACTGGAAAAAAAAAAAAAAAAAAAAAAAATGTTACTGGAAAAAGAAATATTACCGGAGCTGAGTTTTTTCATTGTAAATTAAAGGTTTGCACCAGGTAAAGGGGAAAGACACTATTTCTCCCTGCTGGATCTCTGTTTGCTATATGAATTAGACCTTTCTAAAAGACATGTTTCTGTCTGCCAGGCTTTAGAAACAGTGATCTAAGAGTCAGACATTTCCTATTAAAGTTTAAAAAACATAGCTTTAAGTCATACATTATATTGAACGCTTTCATATCTCATCTGATTCAGTAGGTTTTAAACCTCACAGAGGTCACATTTTGAAACAGTAGTCACTTTTTACAACATCTCCAAACATTAAATAAAAATAAAAATTATTATGAAGAATATAGATGTCTATAGAGACCACTAACATGACACGTGAATATTATTATTATTAAGGACAGTATTATTTGGAGTCTGAAGGTTATAATGGCTGGCTCATCTCTAAGCTTCATTTTTTTCTTTATTGAATTGAAGAGGGAAGGGCAGATTCTATCAATGCTCATCTGTTTTTTTAAAAAACCTATTTAAAATGTGAGTTCTTAACCTGTGGCAACCTCCGGGATTCTATGAATCCCTAAAATATGTGCAAAATTGTGTATGTGTGACTGTTTTTATCTAAAAAGAGAGGGCTCCTAATTTTTGTTACATTCTCAAAAGGGGTTTTGATTCACAAAAAAAGTTTAAGAACCACAGATATTAGAGGCAAATTCCCTCAAGACCTTAGTTGTCCCAGTGACTGGGGTCTCACATAAAGAAGAAAAGCTATTCCCAGGGTCAGACTATTAACTTAAATTGGTCGCTTCCAGGAAATAGGTCATCCTTAGATTTCTCTTAGGACATTTTAGCTTCAAGAGTTATAGAGTTAGTAGATATTGGAAATGAATGGAGCTCTGTAAGGAAACATCAGAGAAGCGATTCCTCAGCTCCCACATCCGCCCAAGCTCACCCCTGAACCTTTCTTCAACCCTCTCCTAAAGCTAAAAGGGCCTATTCTGAAACTCATCCTCATTGGTGCCCACACTTGCTGTGGACAATGTGTAATTTGCCTAGCCTGCCTAGGGACTTTCCCTTAGTTAACACTTGTAAACAGACATTGAGCTAGTAGTTTATTGTTTGTCTCTTAAAACTTGCAATTTTGATGCATCACCCACTCAATTATAATATGTAAAATAGTTAAAGGAAAGTAAAATTAGGAAGGGGTTTGGCTGCATGTATGGGTGCACATCCCTGGGTGTGCCTCCAGGAATAGTTCTGAAAAAGTGCTATCTGCCTCTCGCCATGAAGCATCCTTGTCAAAGATGGAGGACTTGTATTGTTAGGTATCTGCTTTTTGTTTCCCTTGTTTCAATGTTCAGTTGCATTTTACTATACAGAACTTAAAGGATGCATTCAAACTTATGGAGCGTGACATTTTAACTATCTCATCTCACCATGATTCATCTCAGTTTACTTGCCTCCAAACTGTAGTCTTGAGAAAGCACACCATCTCCAGCTTCTCCAGTGGGTAGAAAACCATGTTATTGTTGTTTAGTCACTAAGTTGTGTGTGACTCTTGTGAGTTCATGGACTGTAGCCAGTCAGGCTCCTCTGTCTATGGGATTTCCCAGGCAAGAATACTGGAGTGGGTTACCGTTTCCTTCTCCAGGAGATCTTCCCAACATAGGGACCAAACCCGTGACTCCTGCATTGGCAGGCGGATTTTTTACCACTGAGCTATCAGGGAAGACCAGAAAAACGTAAACACCATTGAATGAGAACAGTGTTAGCTATCTTGTAAGCTAGGTTCATTCATTAGATCCTGACTGTTCTCCAATGAGATATTTACCTTTTGAATGGGAACTTAGGAACCTCAGCAATGGTCTCTGCAGTGTTTGCTGAATGTTCAGTGGAAACCAACAAAGGTTACAGAACATGATGAATCAAAGGATCCCAAAGAACACGGGAATGTGCTGAACCAATCAGCCTAGCAGATCCTTAACACTTCATATTTGAGGCCCCTGTTCCCCAAACAAACTTGCTTCACCCCAGATGACGCATTACCTGCAAAATGTATCAATCTCATGACCCAGGATGTTGCTGCCAGAGTATATTTTACTGTCTTTAGTTGAATTCCATTTTAGAGATAACCTCAGCTGAACTTTGGTGGTAAAAAAATCAACTCTGTCTGCACTCTCTCTAGGAGCATCTGCTTCAGAATAGAATGAATCAATAATGAGGTCATGAACAAATATTATTAATGCCTTTTATTATTTATATGGATAATAACATGTCCGATTGACACACAACTTTCTACCTCTCTAGTCTAACATGCGTGACCCTTAGCTCCTTCTCTCTCTCTTTCATTCAGTCACAGTTACAGTGAATAATATAGCACAAGCCATGACCCCGTGACCTTTATGAATTATCTGTTTAGAAAGATGTGAAGCCACCTTTTATAGCCACTATAATAGATACTTAGACATAGTGGATCAATAGTGAACAAGTTCGCTGGTTATAGTTAATGGGTGCCAAAGGAACACTGTGACAGTGACCTCTGACACCGTGTCTGACAAGAAATCTTTAGAGCAAAAAATAAGGAAGACAGACAGTTTTTAAAGTTATTAATGTAGATCCATAGCAAATCATGACAGTTTTCTCCAGGTGGAAATAATTCTGATTTGCAGGAAGTCACTAATTCCTGCAAACCCCTTAATTTGGACCCCCAAACTAGAAACAGCAGTCCAGTGTTGGAAACAGCTATGGTGCCAGGCCTGACACAAGTCCATTTGTTATCCAAGGAGAACCAACTGAGATTGTTTTCCTGTCAAAGAGGACTTTTCTCTTTATGGAATAGGCTGTCATTTATAATTTTAAGCAGGCACAGATTTGTTAAACAGCTACACGGTAATGGGTTTCTATAAGAAGATCCACAGACCCATAGTTCTGGAAAGAAATTGAGCTTATGAGATATTTAAAAACCTAATGGGAATGGAATATTTGGGGTTTCTTGAAAAGATGGTTTCTGCTCTGCACATTGTCAAGGGAATTTAACAATAAATCCATTGTTGTGTGTCTGAGAGTCTGTTTGAGGCAATTATATTTTCATACATCCTATGGAGTTGATCTTAGGGAAATCCACCAGGGCACCAAGCCCACATTTTCATGTCACTGCACTGCGTGGGACTCCCCAGGGTGAGCATTTAACGGGGGCAAGCAGGTTTCGAAAGAGTCAGGAAAACAGCTGATTTGTGAGTGGTCTTGACGAGAGTGGACTGCAGCATTCCACCTGGCAAAGAAATGAATATACACAGAGTCCAATCCAAAAGAGAGGAAAGGCGTGTGTGTGCAAAGTCCTTTTCACTTCACTCCACATGTACATACCGTATTATGATGTCACACTCCAGTAGCGTTGCTCTGAAGTCTCAATGGTCTCCCTGCTGTTAAGCACCACTGAAAACATATTTGTCCTGACCGCTCTTTTCTTCTTATCCCCCTCTCATCTGTGTAAGATGAATCACTCCTGGATCCAGGCTGGCTCGGAGGACAGAGCTGGGTCCTGGCGAGGTAACCAGCCTCCTATGGCTTAAACATTTTAATTAATTTCAACACTAATGCACAAATGAGAGTTAATCACCCCACTGCAGTGCTGTCTAATTTACTAAGTTTATTCATTAAAACTTTCCTTGCTAAACTTTGATTGCATGTCATGCTCTTTTGGAGGCTTTTCAGACTGCCTTAAGGGTTTTTAAGTGATATCTTGGGCAGCTGCTGAAAGCTTTCAGTGTTTGCTTAAAGGGAAGAATGGGGAGAATCTGATCAGCAAGAAATCTTCTCTGTGCTGAACAAGGAGCCTTTTAGGTGGCAGGAGGCCTGTAAAAGCAGGTTTGTTTTTAAGCAATATATAAAAAGGAAAGAGAAACTTAAGTATCTAATAAAAGAAATAAAATCAGTCACCTTAGTACTTGGCAAAACTTGGAAATACATTTCAGGGTAAGAGGCAGCCATCCTTTAAAAATCCAACAGAAGGATAGCAGCCTGTGTATTCATGCGGGGAGAGATATTCATAACAGGTTTGCCAACCTTATTATTTTGGAATCAGCATATTACACATCTTAGGTACACAGTTTTGCTCATTAAATGCTAGTACCTAAATTTTTACAGATATATTGTTCCAATAAAGTCTTTTATTTAAAATTAACTCCTGAAAACTACAATTCCTAACTCTCTAATTAACAGGATTCAGCATCAGGGGACAAAATACCCCCTACTGTCAGTTACAGAAAGGCAGTTCTCAGGCTGACAGGTTAAACACTTGCAACTGCTTTTTCAGGCATTGACAATGTTAGTGTCTAAAAACGTACTTCTTCCCAGTTCTTATCTTTCTATTCCCCATTCCGAGTCAGAGAAAATACTTTAAAAGTTTAATAAACACTCCAATAACTTGGGAGGAAAAATTCAAGTCAGAGTTATTAATGAAAGTACCGCTTCTAATAGGCCATGAATCAAAATACAACTTTTCACATTCATTTCCACGTTCTATAAATACTGCTCAGTGTTATGCAACAAGACATGACAAACTCATTTTTAAAAGATATTTTTAACTTCAGGGAGTGAGAAAGGTTACCCAAATTCATTCTTCCTTGGAAAATGAAATTTGATTGGGAAAGGTTCCCTTCCTTTCTTGTAGGGAGCATGTCTTATTATTTCAAGTTGACTCATGAAATATTCCTACTTTCCAGGCTCCTGAAAAACCTCTCTTTAGATATTTAATCCCTGAGTCCGCCAAAGCACAACTGAGAGAGAAAGATGTCAGTGAAAAGAGAGAGCATGATAGCAAAATATCTGAGCACTGAGGTCAGGCAACCTGGCTTGGAATCTTGATTTTGCTATTTATTAGCTGTGTAACTTTGGACCAGTTATGGGACCTCTCCAAGCATGGTTTCCTCAAGTACAAATTTAGTATTATCAGAGCAGCTATTTCATAGGGCTTTGTGAAAAATAAGAGCTAATACATATGTAGCATTTGCTGTATATAGTATTTGGCATTTGCAGTTGCTGAAGCTTCCCTGGTGGTCCAGTGGTAAAGAATCTGCCTGCAATGCCGGAGACAAGGGTTCAATCCCTGGATTGAGAAGATCTGCTGGGGAGAGAAATGGAACCCACTCCAGTATCCTTGTCTGGAAAAATCCCACGGAGAGAGGAGCCTGGCAGACTATGGCCCACCGTGTCGCAAAAGAGTTGGATACGACTGAGCAACTAAACAATAACAGGTGCCAAACATCGTTTACTCCTCATCTAGGTTTCAGGAATTAGTATTACCTTTATCCTAATTTATAGGTGAGGTAACTGAGTCACTGACGGTCTAAGTAACTTTCCCAAAATCACACAACTGAGTAAACTGAATCCAGAGTTTCAATGCTGGTAGCCTGGCTCTTGAATCTGTGCACTTAACTCCTTTACTATATTTATTATATAATTTAATTATTACATAAATTATTTAATTTAGTTATTTACTATATTATTTAAATTAAAGACCATATGCAAAAGACATAAGACCACAGCCCAGGGAAGTGGTTAATAAGAGCAATTGTTCACTTTCCTTACTATAGGTGTTCAATAAACGCTTGTTGGCTAGTTGAATAAACTAGATTCTGTGAGGGCTTCTTGAAACCCTAGAGTACGAATACTTCTGCTCATGAGCAACTGACGCAGAATTGGAAGGAATACCTTTCAACCCTCATGCACTTCAGTAGCATGGAAACGTCTGGGTGCACATGATTGTGGTGGCTATTTTATTCCTATTTGTAAGGGAGAAAAATTGAATAAAAACAGAAAGTTATCTCTTTCAATATACAAACAAGGGAAAGCTAGACCAATGGTGATCCAAGTCACTGGTTCCTGAACTTGGATGTACACTAAGATCATCTGTGGAGATTTAAAAAAAAAATTACCAATAATAGGATCTTATCCAAAATCTACTAAATCAGAATAAATGGCAATGAAATCTAGATAGAGATATATCTTTGAAAAATATTTTATGGAAATAATACATCATATAGAAAGTTGTACAGGTCATAAATGCACAGCTTGCTCACTTTTTCTAAAGTGAACACACTCCTATAACTAATGCCCAGAAATCCCTCAACCTTCCTTGTGTCCTCTTTGAGACTCTCTCCTTCCAAAGCATAACCACTATCCTGATTTCTAACACATTGATTACTTTTTCTTGATTTTTAGTATAAAACCAAAATGACTCATGCAGTATGTGTTCTTTGGCATCTGACTTGTTTTACTCTACACTGTGTTTATAAGATTTGTGTGCAATATTGTGTATAGTATGAGATCATCCTTTTTTGATGCTGTCTACTATTCCACATATTCATTTATTCATACAGCTATGGCTGGACACTTGGGTTGTTCTTTGTGGAGCTATTACAAACAGTGATGCATGAAATTCCTCTATATTTTTTTTTATAGACTTTGCATTTCTCATGGATATTTTCCTAGGAGAGGAATTGATGAGTTGAAGGTTTATTTAAGTTTAACTTCAGTAGACTGAGCATGTATGTTCTTTAAAAAGCACCACAAGTGATTCTGATGAATAACTAGAGCCAAGAACAGCCAATCTTTGCTAGGAGGCCTTATGGATAACTCAATTAGTGTTTACAGTGTTAGAGTATAAGAAACATTTTTAAACCTGATGAGAATGGAATATTTGACATGTCGTTAAAATTGGCCTTTGTCCTTCATCTTGTAAAGGACTTGGCTAACATTAGAGCTGTGAGGGTTAGGGTTGAGGGCTGTGAACCAAAGAAGCAAGAAGGGTAATTTGGTCTATATTTCACATGAAAAATGTTAATACCAAGTGTGTTTGTAGTATCTTATAAAATATTACAACCCAGAGGCTCTTCTATTATTACAAGTATCCAGGCAAAAGGGCTTCCCTGGAGGTTCAGTGGTAAAGAATCTGCCTGCCAATGTAGGAGATTCAGGTTTGATCCCTGAGTCAGGAAGATTCCCTGGAGAAGGAAATGGAAACCCACTCCAAGTATTCCTGCCTGGGAAACCTCATCGACAGAGGAGCCTGGTGAGCCACAGTCCATGGGGTTGCAAAGAGTTGGACACAATTTAGCAATGAAACAATAAAACAACAAAAAGGGAGCACCATTTCTTCTCCAGACTGGACTTCTGCTTTTACTCCGTCGGTGAAATCATAGAACCCTTCCCCCTCTGCCTAGGATACTTCCCAGGCCTCCCCTTCTTCCCCATCTCCTGTCTCCATGACCTCCTCTTCCAAGAAGTCTTCCTTGTCTCTCCTTTTGTCACATTTGACTGGGAGATCCTTGGCAGGGCCTTAATTTACCCACCCTGGTATAGCCATGAATTGTATATTTTCAATCAATGTTCAATCAGTACTGGAAGAGAACTATTCTCAACAGGTATAAAATGATCAGCTTCCTCATAAAATTTCAAAGCATTCAGACATCTATCCTGTACATGTTTCCAAACAATCATTCTTTCAGAGTTTTTCAGGTCAATATAATGAGCATCTGAGCCCAGGCCCACTGACTCTGGCCAGAACACGTGTAAGGGACAAAGGTGGAGAGGACAAACCTTACAAAAGCGAGTTAGTTGATTAACCAATCAATTAATTATTAACATGATATACAAACAGAAAAGTCTTTTCTTGGGCTTTTTTGGAACCAGGATTTAGTTCCAGGACTGATGTGATGGGTGAAGCTAATTGGACTTTCTGTTCATTATTAACCCCTCTGAGCCAACATTGTCACAGAGGTGGGATTAGCAAAGATATTCTTCCCTTGGAAATAATACCATTCCTAAATGGCTTAGAACAAGGGGTTGTTGAACAGGGTTGCTACATATAACTGTGTGCACTGCACAATTCCAGAGTATGAAAGTGAGCCCCTTGGAGTTGTAAGCCTCCTTAACATTATCTGTGAAATCAACACAGAGATTTGATTTGAGTGATGAAGATGAAAAAAGCTACCATGTCTGAAACAGAGAGCACAGTGCCTGACAATGATTTACTGAACAGATTTTTGTTAAGAACCTGTACTTGGTGGGGACTCATAGGGAGTATGCAGATACTAATAAAGAAATAGACATATACTGACAAATTGCAGTAGATGCTCTGAAGGGAATAAACCCCAGAGAACAGTGGAATATAACTTAGAGTTGAATGATATGTGTGGCTAGGGAAGGCCTTTCTGGGGACTGATGTTTAGGCTGAGCACAGGGATGAGTCTGAGTCCCCTTAGCAGAGAGTGGAAGAAGGTGGCTTTCCCAGCAAACAGTACATACAGGAGTGTGGCTGCAACACAGACAGCAAAGGGGACACTGGTGTGGGCTGAGGTTGGAAGTTCTTAACCCACGCTCTTTCCTCCTCCCTTTCCTCGTGTCCCTGGTTCTGTAACTCAGGCATCTGTTCCAGCCCCTGAACACTAGCTGGTGAGTGATGAGATCTGGTGAATGTTCTAAAATGTTGTGATTCAACTATTGTAAGAGGACCTATAGGTATAGGCACAGTCTTTATGGAAATAGCTGATGAAGCTGATCCTCAATTTGGGGGATCCCAGATCCCCTTTCTCCTACTTCTTTTTCCCTGTTAGTTCCTCCTTCAGTCATTTCTTGATGCACTGGTCTGGGCCCCAGTCCTCCCCCTGTAACACACTGTGTGGATAATTCCTGGAAACATCCATGCTTCAGATCTCCTCCATGCTTCCTTTTTCTCATTCCTCATCAAATCTGGTCTATTCTATGTGCAGGTCCCTCTGGACCTGGCTAAATGTCTGACTAGCTCTTGTGATTATTTAAGTTTATGATGACTTATTAGGTAGACCCTGACATGAGATTTGTAATCTTTCTATCTAAGTTGTTGCTTTCAATATCCTGATGAAAGCAAATGCTCCTACGAACATTTCAAAGCTTAGTGAAAGAAAGAAATAGGTAAATTTGTGAATGGCTGATAATCCTCACTTCTCATCATAATAGCCTTATGGGGGTGGGTGCAATAGGCGGTAAGGAACTTGGATCCCAGAGGCTGGACTCAGGCCTTGACATAAATTAATTCAACACTCAGAATAGTTTTCTCTGCATGAGTGTCTATGGCTTTCCCAGTCACACTGAAGGTTTTGAAGGGTTAGGTGGAAAAAGAAGAGTTGAAAAGCCACGAGCATTGTGAATCCACCAACTGCTTTTAGACAGAGGTCAGACAGGAATTCCTCAGAGGGAATCATCACTGGACCTCACAGTCACCCCCTTTTAGGCTGGGGTTCTCCTGGCATTGACCACTGTCCCAAATTAGAAGCAGTGACTTAATTTTTTGTTGTCAATTAGTACATGATGGGAGAACTGGCTTTCTTTGCAAATATCAAATAGGCTATAAGAAAAGAAAAACGTCTGCCAAACTAGATGACTTTCCTCATCTGTAAGGTGGGGAGTACATAGTACTTTACCTCACAAAATTGTGAGAATGAACAAAAGTAATTAGGTTAAGAGTGTTGAGCCCATAGAATTTACCAAGAAAAGAATGTCATATCTCCTTGTCCAAAATATTTAGGGCCAGATGTGTTTCAGAATTTTGATTCTGTCTGATTTTAGGAAGGCTATGAAATGCATATGCTGTATATTGTGTAATACTCCCCACAGAGTTTAAGGAAACATATTAATATTTCTGTAATCAAACATAGAAACATTTCTTTAATCAAATGTATGCATAGCCCACCAAGTGGAATAAAGACTATAAATAGTTTTGCTTATAAATAGATAGTTTTGTCACATAAATTGTTGAGACTAAAGAAAAACTAAAACCTTAAGTTTTGCTGCTAAAAGAAAATGAAACTTCCGAGTTTGCAGTGGAAATATATATGATACTCTAGACTGGAGTATACATTTTACCTGATGCCATTAAAGATTCACTTACCTTGATCCTAAGGTATTCATGAGTCCATAAACAATAATCTTTGAAGTAACTTTTTTTTCTATGTACATACCCAAAGTTTAATCACTATGAAAACACCTGATTAGATTAGAAAAAGAAAATGCAGTTTCTTATTCAGAACACAAGATCTCAGTTTTGTCTGGGTGCTAGACCTCAATAAGAAAAATTTTTTAAGTTAAAAAATAGTTTTATATCATTATGTTTTGTCACTACAGTGGGCTGAAAGTTTGTGTCTCCCCTGAAATTCTCATGTTGAAACTCTAATGCCAATGTGATGGTATCAGTAGGTGGGACCTTCTGGAGGCAATTAGGTCACGATAGAGGAGCTTATGAGCAGGGTTAGTGCACTTATAAGAGAGACTCCAGGAGGCTCTCTTGTCCTTCTGTCATCATGTGAGGACACAAGAAGTTGGCAGTCTGTAACCTGGAAGAGCTTGACCATGTTGGCATGCTGATATTCAACTTCCAGCCTCTGTAACTGTGAGAAATAAACCTGTGTTGTTTATAAGTCACCCAGCCTGGGTACTTTGGTATAGCAGCCAATCTGACTATGACAGTCACCAAAGGGTTTGCACCAAACTCATGGAAAAAAGCACTTTTCTTTTTAGAACCTAATGGACTGCAAATAAGAGATTTTTATTATTTCACTTCTGTAGCTCAACTAATAAGATTATTCTCTTTCCCCCACTCCTCACTAGCAAGTCAAGCATCCCCTTCTTTATTTCTTTTGATTATACTTTGAAGTGCAGAAACTGATCATTTCTGATATGTTAACTGAGGACCTGAGAACAGATATGTAGATATAAGAGAGTAGATTGTTCTATATTATTCTATGACAAAACCTAGAACCTCAAAGAAGATTTTAGCTCAATAGAAGAGGACATTTGAGGATAGCTCAATGACTGCTGTGAGTGGCTGAGCTCCCTGCCATTGGAAGCATCCAAGCAGAGATGGCAGCATAACCATCATGGATGCAGTAAGTGAATTCCTGCAATGGGCTGGGAGTTAAGACATGACGGTCAAGGTCCCTTCTGATATAATTCTATATCCCTATAACTCTATGTATTTATTAAGGGATTTAGTCACAATCATTGGAAATTTCATTTCTATTATGCTAGGATTTAAGAAGAATCGGGAAATTATTATTTCCATCTGATCTGGGCTATAAGCAAGCTGGCAGATATCTAAGGCAGTCTTGCTAAAACGTTCTCTGTGGGATGGTATGAGTTCTATGATCCAGGACATCCCCGGTGGCACAGTGGATAAGAATCTGCCTGTCAATGCAAGGGATACAGGTTCTATCCTGGTCCAGGAGGATTCCACACACCATGGAACAGCTAAGCCCATGCACCACAATTCTGCTGCAACTACTGAAACCCGAGCACCCTAGAGCCTGTGATTTACAACAAGAGAAGCCACCACAATGAGAAGCCCGCACACTACAACAGAGAGTAGCTCCTGCTTGCCACATCCAGAGAAAGCCCACTCAAAAGCAACAAAGACCCAGCACAGCCATAAATAAATAATTTTTTAAAAAGTTATATGATCCAATAAGTGTGGTTAGACACTTTGGTTAGATATTGCTGGGTTAGATGATATTAATATATGTATCTTTTCCAAAGGACTTATTATTGCCTTCAAAATGCTAATATATACCATAAATCTCCAAGAGGAAAAGGTAAAAGGCTGAGTTTCTCAAACTTATTTATCCACACATTTCAATTTAGGATGTATCTGGCAAGGTTTGTCTTCCAGGGAATGCACTTTGGATAAGCAAGTCTAAACATGTCATGCCCTGGCAGTATAAATTAAGGTGTAAAGATCTGTCATATCCTAGTTGCAATGCAACATATGGGGACGACAGTGATGACTGAGACCTATTCCTACCCTAAAACTCAAGGAGACCGAATCTGTCATGTTGGCCAAATTAAGTGTTTATTAAGCACTTATATTTTCACATTCACTTCTTTTGAATTCTTTTTCCTTCCTACTTTTAAATATTATGAGAAGTTGTTTGCTAAAGAGCTACCCAAGGTATAGAGGCAGGAGACCAGAGGACAGCCGTTGCAGCCCCTGAGTGTGGAGACTTCTCCTAGGCCCATGAACCCACCTGCTACTTGCTCACCCTAATCCCTCTATATTTTGCCAACAAAGGTCCATCTAGTCAAGGTTATGGTTTTTCCAGTGGTCATGTATGGATGTGAGAGTTAGACTGTGAAGAAAGCTGAGTGCCGAAAAGTTGATGCTTTTGAACTGTGGTGTTGGAGAAGACTCTTGAGAGTCCCTTGGACTGCAAGGAGATCCAAGTAGTCCATCCTAAAGGAGATCAGTGCTGGGTGTTCATTGAAAGGACTGATGCTGAAGCTGAAACTCCAATACTTTGGCCACCTCATTCGAAGAGTTGACTCATTGGAAAAGACCCTGATGCTGGGAGGGATTGGGGGCAGGAGGAGAAGGGGACAGCAGAGGATGAGATGGCTGGATGGCATCACTGACTTGATGGACATGAGTTTGAGTAAACTCCGGGAGTTGGTGATGGACAGGGAGGCCTGGCGTGCTGCGACTCATGGGGTCGCAAAGAGTCAGACACGACCAAGCGACTGAACTGAACTGAATGAATCCTTCTATACAGTTTCATTATTTGTCATCTCTGGGTACAAATGAGTCAGTTGGAGATCTTGCTCAGATTCTGAGTGGTGGATGAAAGCATTCAGGGCTTCGGTGCAGCCAAAGGTGCCAAGTACTCAAGCCATTTATTATCAGCATGATGAACGCCGACAATAGGTTTATACTGTCAGATTATACACTTAATTTAATTAATAAAAAAATTAAGATCGTCACCATTAACCTGCATTGGCTCAGAATGCCACAGGGGTGATTAGTTAGAACGGCACTGAAGGTTTTATAGTCCACTCTAGTAAGAATTACTTTGGTACCAATTAGGATTTTCCATAATATCACCCTGTGTAATACCCCTATTACAGTGCACATTTTCTACAAGTGATTGAGCTCAACACAGCACAAATGCTATATCACAGGACTTTCCCTCAGCACATGCATGGGAACTCCCACAAATGTGAATACATTCACTAAGTGAAGAGGAGACCCTGATTTTTTATATCACACAAACCCATTTCAAGGGTAATGATTCTTTGTCACAGTCTCTCAGAGCAATGGAAAATTAGACTCATATATGACTATGAGGCTTAGGCAGATAAAGGCTCTCCCTCGATCATCTCAGATCTAAAATGTTCCATATTCCATATGAGAATTTTTATTTTTTCAAGACTCTTTGACTTTGAACAGCTTACTTCTAGAGTCAAAGAAAAGCAAAGCATTCAGACAATTTTTAATAACTTTTAAAAAACAGTATATGATAATTCTGGTTCATTGAAGAGAAACAAAGTAGGAAAACACAAATTTAGAAAAAAAAAGGGGGGGTATATGGAGTTCCCTGGTGGTTCAGTGGTTTGGACTCAGCACTTTCACTGCCATAGCCCAGGGCTTAATCCCTAGTTGGAGGAACCAAGATCTCCCAAGCCAAGCGGCCAAAAAAGAGAAAGTATAAAAATAAATCACATATGATATCATCACCCTGAAAAATCCACTTTTATATACCTTTTCAGAATTTTTCTAAGCAAATAAAATTTTATATTTTGCATGTAAATGAGGCCATATTATATATGCAGATTCATTCAACAGCAATCAACATCTTGTCAGGTCAATAACTATTTTTAATTTTTTAAAACAGTTTTATTATAGGTTTACCTGTATGTGCTCAAGTAATCACTTATTGTGGATTTCCAACTTTTTAACATTATAAACATTGACTGCAGCTAACACCTTATTGGAAAAACCTTTGGGCACACTTTATTTTAGGTCTACAGAACATATTCCTGGAAGTGGAACTGCTGTGTCAAAAGTTAGGTAGATTTTAAGGCTTCTGACAAGCCTTTGCCAAATCACCTTCCAAAAACATTTTACCCATATTTGTTCCCATCAGTATTCTCACCAAAAATAGGCTAAAGAATTGTTCCTTTTTGTCTTTGCTGATTAGATAGATGAAGATAGTACTGTATCAAAGAAATCTTCATGATCTGGATCAGAACGATGGGTGTGATTTGAGTTGGTAAAAAGTAGGGAGGGTCAGGGATAGGGCATAAGCTAGTAAATATTCAAATATCACCAGGCTCCAATTATTCAGTAACGTTTATTGAGCCCTCAGGCTCTGCCCAAGGGAGTTTCAGTTTAGAAGAGAGAATGGGAGTTTAGGAGAGGGTAGCCCAGAGGTGAGTGATGCCAACAGAGACTGTAATAGACACTATATACAACATGGAAGCGTGCAATTGGAGAAGTGTGCAGGATGTTAGGAGAGGATCTGCAGGCAGGGAAGGCTTCCCAGGGGAGGCAGCCCTGAACTGAGACCTGAGGGAGGAACTGGCCAGTGGGTGGTGGGAAAGGTTGAAGGCGAAGTGAGCCTGGCTTAGGAAAGGACTTGAAGGAGGTCATGGCAACCCACTCCAGGATTCTTGCCTGGAGAATCCCACGGACAGAGGAGCCTGGAGGGCTAGAGTTCATAGAGCTGTAAAGAGCCGGACACGACTGAAGCAACTCGGCACCAGGAGAGGACGAGATGACCTCTCTTCCTTCTACACATTTGTTCTGACGGCACGCTCTGTGTTCGTCCGTGTTCGACGTGGAGACATGCAGACAAATGAAAGCTAGGTTTCGGTCCCCACAGGAATTTCAGTTCTAACACGGGGATTGGGGGGCGCCACCCCAATCAGTAGAACCCACTGATTTCAGAGGAGAGGAACCTCGTTTGCCCTGTTCCGTCCCCACGTGCCCGGCGCGGGGGGCGGGGGCGGGGGGCGAGGAAATCTGGGAAGCCGGCAGAGATGAGGGAGAAATAAGGGGTAACCTTGGTAAAGAGGCGAAATGGGGGGAATGAGTGAGAGATGAGTTGCCAGGTAAAGAGGGAAGCAGAGAAAAGAAGAGCAGGTCGAAGAGGAGAGGGAAAGAAAAGAGGAAAAAGGGGGCGGCTGCTCTGGGGGAGCTGCGAACCCCGCCCCAGTTCCTGGGGCGCTAAACCCTTGGCGCCTCTCACTCACCTAGGCCGGCTGCCCCCTGCGTCTGTCTCCCATCCCTCGCCAGCCAATGAGATTAGATGGGGAGGAGAGACGGCCATCCCCAGAAGGCAGAGAGGGCCATTTTCCTTGCTCAAATATTTATGTGTGCAGAAAGCAGCTGCAGCCAGGTGGCCGAGCTGACAGCCAGGCTCTTCTATTTCAGAGGACTTTCTAATCTTTGGTTCTGTGGCCTAACCAAAGTGGGCTTCTCATTTCTTAAAAGCATACCTGCTCCTCCCCCAAATGTTTTTCCTTTCACTGCTTCTCAAACACAAATGATACAAATCTACATCTTTCAGGCAGTCACATTTCCTGGCCTTGGCACATCTGGCTGTGAGGGCCACATCTGCTTAAGTCTCTTCCATAGCCTTAGATTAGACAGCTGGTGTCAGACTCTACCTGGCGTGACAACTTAGAAGAGATGAGACTAGAAATTTGGCAGGAATGTGTGTGTGTTGTGGAGGTGGGGGTGGGAGATGGGGGGGTGCGGAGGGGGAGTCATCCTGTGCTTGTTTTTTTTTTTTTTTGGTCAGTACAACTTTACAAATACTTTCACATTTTGCTCCATAAAAAATTCAGGACGGATGTTCATTCCCTAAATGTCTTGAATAATTGGATGGAATTTCCAGCAAGTGTCAACTATTTAGGATAAAAAAAATATCTCCTGACTTCAGCAGTATAACCCCCAAACTCTCATTAGTTACTCCACTTTATTTAAATATATATTTTTTTCTTCAATGTTTTAGGTGATGGAGAAGATTAAAAATGATCCCATAACAATCACTATAGTATTTTACATTCACTGACCTTTTGTGTAATTTGATATGTTCCTTTAGGAAGTCAGCTCTGGCTGTGTTAGGTGAAAGCTTGATTTATCAACATTGTGCAGGGGTATGTGGGGAGGAAGTAGGGAGGAGTATTTGTTTTCTTCCCATCCTGAGCTTTTACCTTTTGCATCCATTCACATCTTTTAGCAGTCCGTGAATATATTTTTATTCTTCTTCCCTAAATTTCGCCACATTTTCTTTATCAATGCTCGGTTTGAGAACTAGGGGCAGAACTGAGATAGGAGGCCTTAGGGCTGGGTTGAAAAAAGATATATTTATTGGAAAAGGCTCCAGATTATAACTGAGGGTGGAGACAAGGGTGTGATTGGAAAAATAGAGCATCAAATCCAAAGAGAAATTTCCAACCAAACAGAACCCATTCTGAAATAGTCCTGAGAGTGCCTAGAACATGGCATAGATAAGACCCCAAATTTGCCATAGGAAGTTTTACTTCCATTGACTGGTACATATTATGTGCCTCCAACTCTCATTATTCATTCAACCAATAAACTGTTCACTGGTGAGAATTACCTGGTTGTCCTCTCTAAAGTATCTTTCTCAAATTATAACGATAATATTCACGCAAATAGCTCTAAATTATCAGTTAGCTGCCATTGGCACATTGTCACAAAATTTACAATGTATTTCAAGTTCATTATCTCATTTAATTCTCACGGCAAGTTCTATGAGGTGCTTGCAAATAATGTAATAGAACTTAATTACATTTGAATTCCCTACTCGTATTGAAAGTACACTCAAAGCATTACGTTACATTACTCATCATAAAGAAACTACAGAACCAAAAACATTTTTTTTTTTCTTAAAAAAAAAAAATGCCTAAAATTTACTAAAGAGAAGAGGCTGATTACCTTCCAGACAATGACAGCTCAGCTGACAACAGATTTCTCTATGGTAACATAATGGAATAATACCTTCAAAGTACTGAAATGGGGGTAAAGAAAGGTGAAGCTAGAATCTTATACATAGCTAAAGCATCATCCAAAAATGAGTATGAAATAAAAACATTTCATGATATTCTAAAAGTGTTTGCCATCTATAGACCTACCGAAAAATAAATCCAAAAAGAGTAGGAAGCAAGAAACAGCAAGGAATAGACAAATTGCACGTTTAATTAATTTACTTTTCAGAAGTCTAAACTATTATATTCAAGGGAAATAAAATCTCTACCAAAGAATAAAGAAAATGAGAGAGGTTCAGTGGGTTGTTAAAGTTTTGAAATCCTTGTCAGGAGAACAACCCTGAATAACTGTACTTTCTACTTAAGATATATATAGTTTTGTATGCACGTTAACAAAGAAAGTTTCAGTTGTATCAACTTTTATTTACTTAAAAAGTATCTCAAGAAAATCTGATTAACTTTTAAAATTTGTTCAGTCTGGGTGGTAGGCATGTGAGTTATCTGTAGTTTTCTCTATGCTTTACATAATTAAAAAAAGTTAAAATTCCCTCTCTGTCAATCTAAAAGAAAAATAAAATAGGTCCTCTTTCAGGAAAAAAACATTCCACTGGAAAATTTTAATTTAAGGAGATAATCCTACGAATACCCAAATGTGTAAATATAAGCATGTTTTCTTTTCAATATTTATGATACTGAAAATTAGAAGCAAGCTCCCGGAAGGCAGAAGTTTTTTTTTCTACTTTATGCTGTGTCTCCCCAAAAACTAATATAGAACTTATTAAGCCCTCAATAAATATACACTGAAAGAATAAGTAAAGAAATGCGCTAAACAGCAGGCAAGTGGTAGAGAGGTATGCTTTTAGAAAAATTTTCACCAAAAATATTTAAAATGTCTATTCTGACCAAGCTGTGATTTGTATTTTGATATAAGTACAAATATTTTGATTTGTCTTTTTACCCAACTGTGCCAGAATAAAGCCATTTCCATGATCTTCCCTTGGCTGCAAATTCTTTTTTCTCCTCAATAGGTCTCAGTCCCACCAAAGGAGAGGATGAGCAGACCTTCGCTGGCAGCTTAACATTTTTAGCCTTCCTCATACAAGGGTTCCCTCCACCATCTCAGCTGAGTTCCCTCCCCAGTTCTGGCTGCCTCCTACGTAAACTATGCCAAACTGTATTTCCCTCCCTTGTCATCCAACACTGCTTCCTCCTCTACTTAGTACTTTGGTGAGTAATAATCTGAATAAGAATTAACAGTCTTTTTGAACACCCACAGTGTGCTGGTTATGACTCATATTATCCCATTTAATCCACAAAGAATCTTTGGATGTAGATATTAGTGTTACTCCCGTTTTACAGATGTGGAGACTGAGGCAGGGATCAGGAACTTGCCCAAGGTTAGACAGAGAGCAGGTGAACCTGACCCCAGAATCCCAGGCTCCTGACCAGTACAGTAGCATATTCCACCCAAGAGCTAAAGGACAGAAGAGGGGAAGGGGGAGAATTGGTGTTGGAAACACCCAGGAGCCTCTCTTCCCCCACTTCCAGTGCTTCCCTGTTGACTCAGACTGTAAAGAATCTGTCTGCAATGCAGGAGACCCAGGTTCAATTCCTGGGTCAGGAAGATCCCCTGGGGAATGGAATGGCACCCCACTCCAGTATTCTTGCCTGGAGAATTCCATGGACAGAGGAGCCTGGCAGTCCGTGGGGCTGCAAAGAGTCAGACACACTTCTAATACCAAACCCTGTCAATTTTTTCTCCTCCCAAGAACTAACATTTTTAAAGTACTTGAGTTTGTGTCAAAAACCATTCTGAAGGCTTCAAACAGTGTAGGAGGTGGAGTTGACATTAACATCCTCACATGTGGAGAAACTGAGGCACAAGAAGGGATGTATTGTCCACAAGCCTGGTGAACAGCAGATTTAAACCCAGGTAACCTGTCTGTAGAGCCACGTTCTTCACTGTTACTCTGGACCACTTCTGGGCAGAGCCCCCTCTGGTCCATCCTCACCATCCCCAGGATGTACTTGACTTGAGCTCTCTCAGTTCATTTCAGTTCAGTTCAGTCGCTCAGTCATGTCCGACTCTTTGCCACCCCATGAATCGCAGGATGCCAGGCCTCCCTGTCTATCACAAACTCCCGGAGTTTACTCAAACTCATGCCCATCAAGTCGGTGATGCCATCCAGCCATCTCATCCTCTGCTGTCCCCTTTTCCTCCCGCCCCCTATCCCTCCCAGCATCAGGGTCTTTTCAAAAGAGTCAACTCTTTGCATGAAGTGGCCAAAGTATTGGAGTTTCAGCTTCAGCATCAGTCCTTCCAATGAACACCCAGGACTGATCTCCTTTAGGATGGACTGGTTGGATCTCCTTGCAGTCCAAGGGACTCTCAAGAGTCTTCTCTAACACCACAGTTCAAAAGCATCAATTCTTTGGTGCTCAGCTTTCTTCACAGTCCAACTCTCACATCCATACATGACCACTGGAAAAACCATAGCCTTGACCAGACGGACCTTTGTTGGCAAAGCAATGTCTCTGCTTTTTAATATGCTATCTAGGTTGGTCATAACTTTCCTTCCAAGGAGTCTTTTAATTTCATGGCTGCAGTCACCATCTGCTGTGATTTTGGATCCCAAAAAAATAAAGTCTGACACTGTTTCCACTGTTTCCCCATTTCCCATGAGGTGACGGGACCAGATGCCATGATCTTAGTTTTCTGAATGTTGAGCTTTAAGCCAACTTTTTCACCCTCCTCTTTCACTTTCATCAAAAGGCTTTTTAGTTCCTCTTCACTTTCTGCCATAAGAGTGGTGTCATCTGCATATCTGAGGTTATTGATATTTCTCCTGGCAATCTTGAGCTCTTTAGCCTCTCTTAACTCAACTACCACAACCACCTCCGGTCTCTATTTCCAAGTTCTTCCCTCCCCTCGCCCTGATTTTACCCTCCATACTGCCACCAGGATGGCCTTTTGGAAACAAAACTCTGACTGTTTCTTTTTTCAGCTGGAAGAAACCGGAGATGCTTTTTCAGCACCTGCAGAGTAAATTCAGGCTCCTTAGCACAGCATCCCAGGCTCTCCCCAGGCTGGCTTGACCTCCGTGGCCGCACCACCCACCCTGCCCCAGGGGGCCTTGCAGCATTCCTGAGACACCCACATCCTTTCCCATCCTCTGCGTCTTTGCAGACACAGCTGCTCCTGGTCAGAACACTGTTGCCTGTCTTCTCTGGCTGGGGGACATCACATCTGCCCTCTGCCATCCCCCCGGCCCTCCTGTGTGCCTCCCCCCATCAACCACAGCAGTCCTCGGGGTCACCTCCCGTGACTCCTGGGGCTTCCCTGGGGGCTCAGTTGGTGAAGAATCTGCCTGCGATGTAGGAGACTGCCTACAACGCAGGAGACCTGGGTTCAATCCCTGGGTCTGATCCCTGGGTCAGGAAGATCCCTTGGAGAAGGAAATGGCAACCCACTCTAACATTCTTGTTTGGAGAATTCCATGGACAGAGGAGCCTGCCAGGCTACAGTCCATGGGATGACAAGAGTCAGACGTGACTTAGTGACTAAACCACCGCCACTGCAGTGACTCACACGTCATGAGAACCTCTCTGGGCACAGAAAAGTAGGGGCTCCCTGACACATCCAACTCAGTGTGGCTGGAGCTGCTTCTGTCTTGCCCACACATAGGCAGCTGCAGACCTGGGGCCTTCCAACCAGCTGGTCTGCCGCGGTTCAGTACGGCTCAGGATGGTGGGTCCTCAGTGTCTGGCCTGGGTGTCCAGCACAAACTGCTAGACTCACCAATGAACGCATGGTTAACTTGTAAAATGGGTGTAGCCTGCCCATTTAGATGTGCGGTGAGCCTCTGAGTGCAATCACTGTCTAGTCCAAGGTTTGAGCTGAGGTCGGGGAGGCGGGCAGAAGGAAGGACGTGATCACAGAGAGTACAGCACATCCACAGAAATGCCTGAGGAGACTCTGGAGAAGAGAGGCCAGAATTGACGTCCTTCCATCCCTCTTCAGGGACAGGTATCATGATGAAGGGGGCAGTGGGTAAAGAATTCACCTCCCCGTGCAGGAGACACACGAGACTAGGGCTCGATCCCTGGCTCAGGAAGGTCCTGTCGATAAGGAAATGGCAACCCACTCCTGTATTCTTGCCTGGAGAATCCCATGGTCAGAGGAGCCTGGCGGGCTACAGTCCATGGGGTTGCCAAAGAGTCAGACACGACTAAGTGACTAAGCACGTCATGATGAGACAACAATGAGATAAAGACCCAGGAGCCTTGGAGAAAACAAAGGGGGATTTCTGCTCTTCCAGTTTTAAATACTGACTTTCAGTTCAATCCTGTGAGGCAGGCAGGGCGGACTTTACTATCCCCACTTTATGGAGGAGGAAACCGAGGTTCAGAGAAATGACATGATTTGGAAAGTTATGACATGAGTGAGTGACAGAATTCAGACTGTAATGTCGGTTTTCTGTTTCTAGGTCACAGCTTACTCCTCTGTCCTGGGCACCACCAGCCCATATGATGCTTTGTGCGAATTTGGAAGCTGTGTCCCCTTCCTCCAAGTGGGAGCAGAAGGTTCTCCCTCTGGCTGACTTCGCAAGCAGGACACCATCTGGACTCCTGCCCTCTTATCCCCCATGGCACATTCTATGCAATCTAGGGGTGGTGTTCACTCTTGGGTCCTGTTACTCTTCCCCTATATGACTCCCCCATCACCTTCAGACTATCTCCAACTCTGGCTGGAGGGCTGCCAGGATGGACAGTCAGAAGCTGGAAGTCTATGGTTAGAAGCTGTACTTCCCAGGGCTGACCCCTCGGGATGGCATCTATTACCCAGAACCTGCCTGAACTGCTCCCCCAAAACTCTGTCCTCGTGAAGCCCCCAATCTATTTAACATCCCCCCTGTCACCAGTGTCTTCTCTGACATTGGACAATAAAGGACATGGTGTGATGTAGTGCCTCACACAATGTGTGTGCGACATAAATATTAAATGATGACAGGATATTTTTTTCAAAAAGATTAAGGTCCCCCCTCTCAGAACTCTTCTCTGTTGTAGATCTTTGCCAAGAGTGGGTTAAGATGGTCCGTCTTTCAGCAAGAATCAGGGTTTGGAGATTAGTGAAGTGAGAATTGGTCAGGTTTAATGGCACAGATAATATTTTATTTTTATTTCAATTTAATACACTATCAACATGCAATGAAGTAAGATATACGGCAACACTTGAGGAAGGAACTGCCCTCCAACTTATCTTCAGTTACCAATTTGGGACCCGTTTCTCAAGTTATTTTTCTGCCAGTCTTGAGAATCTTGGAAAATTTTGGCTTCATCAAAATGATATATTGGGAAGGGTAAAGGTCACCTTAAACTTTGCACAAGAAATCAGAGTAGTGTTTGACCATGACACTTGGAAATTTTTTTTCCCCAAAAGATATAAAGAAGCCAGAAAAAGAGGAAAACTTCTTTCCTCTGAACAATGAAATTTCTTCATTCTTTGATGACATCCAAGATATTTATTTTGACCCCAGATACCATTAGATGTGGGGCTTCCCTGGTAGCCCAGCTGGTAAAGAATCTCCCTGCAATGCAGGAGACCCCAGTTTGATTCCTGGAGAAGAGCCCCTGGAGAAGGGATAGGTTACCCACTCCTGTGTTCTTGGGCTTCCCTAGTGGCTCAAATGGTAAATAATCTGCCTGTAATGTGGGAGATCTGGGTTCGATCCCTGGGTTGGGAAGATCCCCTGAAGGAGGGCATGGCAACCCACTCCAGTATTCTTGCCTGGAGAATCCCCATGGACGGAGGAGCCTAGTGGGCTACAGTCCATGGGGTTGCAAAGAGTGACTAAGCACAGCACAGCACCATTAGATGTACAGATGGCCTAGTAAGCTAGGAAACTGATCTAGCTGTGAAGACCCTCAGGATTGTAATTCTTTATTTATGTCTGCGGTTCCATTAGATTGGACATCTTTTGGGTCAGAGACCATATCTGATTCACCTTAGTGTTTTATCACCCAGTACATTGCCTGGTGCACAGAAGGTACCCATTATAAGCTTGATAAATAACAATAATAATAACAATAGTTAACATGTGTGGAATATTTCCAATGGGCTAGATGCCTTTGAATATTTTATGTGTAGCATTTTACATTGAATACTCTGTATAACTTCATGGGGCGGTGTTATGGGTTGACTTGTGCTCTCTCCAAAGTCATTGGTTGAAGTCCTAACCAAAATGTGACTTTACTGGGAAACAAGGCATTGCAGATGTATCTGTGTGTGTGTTAGTCCCTCAGTCGTGTCCATCTCTCTGTGACCCCATGAATGGTAGCCTACCAGGCTCCTCTGTCCATGAAATTCTCCAGGCAAGAATGTTGCAGTGGGTTGCCATTCCCTTCTCCAGCAGATCTTCCTGACCCAGGGATCGAACTCGGGTATCCTGCATTGCAGGCAGATTCTTTACCATCTAAGACCCCAGGGAAGCCCACCACAGATATAGTTATGTAAAATTAGGTCATATTGGAGTAGAGTAGACTCTTAATCTAGTATGTCTGGTGTCCTTATTAAAAGGGGAAATTTGGACATAGACTTTCACAGGGAGAACATCATGTGAAGATGAAGGCAGAGATCTGGATGATGCACACTATGAGAAAGTAGCAGGAGAAACAGGAGAAGTCAAATGATTCCCTGTTCCTAGGAATACTTTCTCCCCTATAAATTACCTGCTATAGTAAATGCTGGGGGGCCCTGTCTAGATCCCCCTTTCTCCCCGCTGCTAAGTCCATCTCCAGGAATTGCCTCCACCCAAGAGAGCCACCGACTCTCCACCAACTCATTGAACATGAGTTTGAGCAAACTCGGGAGACGGTAAAGGGCAGGGAAGTCTGGGGTGCTGCAGTGCATGGGGTCGCAGAGTCGGACAGGACTGAGCGACTGATCTGAACAGAAGAGAGCCACTCCTCCTAACAATACTCCCCCTGGTGGTTACTGGGCGTAAAGGCCCAGTCCCCTTGCCTGAAGAGGGGACAACTGGGCCACCCCAGCTGCAAAGATCTCACAGCATGGGCTGCGGCTTTTATCTTCTCCTCTTCCCAGTCCTGCTTCCCTCACTCCCCCAAAGGTTGCAGCAGCCTTTACTCCATCCCAGTCATGCCTAATTTCCATTTGGGGACCCATCTGGTCCAGAGATGCCTGATCTGTGTTCCGTACCCCTATTAACATGCCAAAGGCTGAGCTTGTAACTGACACAGGTCCAGTCAGCTTGTTATGGTTCTGATGGCCTCAAAGGAGGTTTTGTGTAGGCACATGACCTAAACCATTCCAACCGGAGTGAGTGTCAGAACTTTCGCTTGGAATCCTGGAACAAGGGAGGATTCTCTATCACTTGCTGTGAAGGAGGAAGCACCTGTCTTAGGAGGTTTGATGGCCATCTTGTAACCACAGGCCTTTGGATGAAGTGGGTACCTTGGAAGGCAGAGCTGAGAAAGAAGGCGGTCTTGTCCCTAGTGACACCATTGACTCTCTGGATCAATATAGTTGGCTGTACTCCAAAATGGGCTTCCCCAATGGCTCAGCGGGTAAAGAATCTACCTGCAGTTCAGGAGACACAGGAGACGTGGGTTCAATCCCTGGGTTGGGAAGATTCCCCTGGAGAAAGAAACACCCAGTATTCTTACCTGAAAAATCCCATGAGCAGAGGAGCCTGGCGGGCTATAGTCCAAAGGGTTGCAAAGAGTTGGACATGCTCCAATATAAAATAAAAAGTTTGTGAAGAACATCTTGTCTATAGACTTGAATCTCATATGAGTAAATAAACTCTCATAACTCTTCAAGCAAATTTAAGTTGGGTTTCCCATTACTTACAACACGAAGACTTTTAAAATACCTGCATTATTTTCATAATCAGAAGTGAACACCTAAAATATATTAAAAATACTTCTTCCACAGGACCAAGGTCAAACCCTTCTCCTCCAAGAGTGGTCACAGACAGCGAGGGCTCAAGGTGACTTTCCCATCACTGAATGGCTCTCCTCCTCATTCCCTAGATGCCCATCTGAGACTAGGTGGACTCATGCCTTAGATTGCTCTGTCCCAGCTGTATATATTTTGTCCTCCTAGTGAGTCAGAAAATGGCTCTAGAGTAGGGGGTCATGTCTTGTCATGCCATCATAAATCTCATAATGCCATTTTTCAGATCCCACAGGGTCATTTTTCTCATATTTATGAAAAACCTCAATTTCAACTTTAATATTATTTCCAAAAAAGGTTAAACAAATAGATATACCTTGTACATTAGACATGTTAATTTGTCAGTAAACACATTACTTTGCTGGTAATATGACTGAAACTTATAATTTCCCTTATCCTATTTAGATGTATCTTGGATATCCTCTGAGATATCCTTGGTACCAAGCACAGTGCCAAAGATGTCTTTTATAGCATCATTTATTCTCAGAGTTTGAATGAGCCTCAGTGGTCATCTCATGCAATCTTTTGGAAATTCCCATAAGGTAAGGGAATTTCCAGGCAGTATAGCTGATTGGTGGCAGAGCAAGACCTTGAACTCAGGTCTTTTAGGTATCTAATAAAATACCCATTTGATTGAATAAAACCATACTTACAGAATTAGCTACAGAGCGCTGTGCAAATTCACCTTCTAAGGTGCCCCATAAATGCTTCGATAAGAGTTTTACAGCAGGTTCAAAGTTGTTAACTCATTTTTCAACTTCTCCAAGGCCCCATATGATATAGAGCGCCAGGCTGATGGAGGAAGGGATTTTTCTCCACCAGTCAGTCAGGTGGCTTGTTTCAGCCCCCGGAGTAGCTGTTAATCAGGTTTCAATAGACTTCAGCGTTTCACTCAGAACCTGTTGGCAATCCTAAAACTCTACCAATCCTGTCATCTCTGCAAAATGAGCTCCGGCTATGGCCCCATCCGTTTTCAGTTTTATTGAGGGGTC
This sequence comes from Muntiacus reevesi, assembly GCF_963930625.1. Taxonomy (NCBI): domain Eukaryota; kingdom Metazoa; phylum Chordata; class Mammalia; order Artiodactyla; family Cervidae; genus Muntiacus; species Muntiacus reevesi. Next base: position 141,762,494 of record NC_089249.1, on the reverse strand, counting down.
CCTTCAGAACGGTTCCTACTGCAGCATTAATACGAACCTCAGCAGGGACCCCTTCTTTACCCCGAGCTGCTCTCTCAGGGTACAAGATGATGTGCTCCTGCTCTCAGAGATTTAATAGCATCAGGGCAAGTTTGTAATGTGCTCTTCATCCCAGTGCCAGGCCAGTTCTTCCCATGCAGAGAGTGGGGGCTATTAGGAGCTAGCAATACACTTCTCCAGGGCTGTCAGACTCTATCCAATTTTTTTCCTTACAGCTTTGCTGAGAATTCTCCTGCTCCTGTTTCTCAATTTTTATCAGACCTGTTGGAACCCTCCTATGACACTTCTGCATCTTCTATTTAAACCTCCTTCCCCAAGCAGGTCTAACACAAATATTATCTAATACGCTGAGCAACTACTTTGTGACTGACTTGGAGCTAAGCAGATTACCTCATTCAAACTTGTGATCAGTTTATTGTCAGGTATTGTAATCACTCCTTCTCAGCTGAGGAATCTAAGACTTCAGAGAGCTTAAACAACTGGTACAAAATGGTGTTGGGATTGTTGAACCCAGGCAGTTCAATTTCAGGGTCAGGACATTTTACGTGTGTGCTCAGTCAGTCATGTCCAACATTTTGCGACCCCATGGACTGTAGCCCAGCAGGCTCTTCTGTCTGTGGGGTTATCTAGGCAAGAGTACTGGAGTGGGTTGCCGTTTCCTCCTCAAGGGGAGCTTCCCAATCCAGGGATAGAACCGAGTCAGCTGTGTCTCCTGCATTGGCAGGCAGATTCTTTACCACTGAGCCATCTGAGAAGCCCCCAGCACTCTTCACAACTGTACTGTATTATTTCTAGGTTTATGAAATTGATTCCTTTGGAATCTGCTCACATTACATCCACCCATACGCACATGACCACAACCCTACCTCAATAATAGGTTATCTGTTAGGCATTATAGTCATAGTGTTGAGGAACTATGGCTCTCTTTGTAAGATATAAAAAATTACTGTTCTCAGACTTTTGGACTCTGTGGGAGAAGGTGAGGGTGGGATGTTTCGAAAGAACAGCATGTATATTATCTATGGTGAAACAGATCACCAGCCCAGGTGGGATGCATGAGGCAAGTGCTCGGGCCTGGTGCACTGGGGAGACCCAGAGGGATCAGGTGGAGAGGGAGGTGGGAGGGGGGATTGGGATGGGGAATACGTGTAACTCTATGGCTGATTCATATCAATGTATGACAAAACCCACTGAAAAAATTAAAAATTAAAAAAAAATTTAAAAAAAAATTACTGTTCTCAACATTAAAAGAACACTGCAAAAGAGTGACACCAGGGATCATTGTGATGTTGGAACTGTTCATTATCTTCATTGTGTTGGAATGTACACAGGTGATAAAATTGTTTAGAACTTAATACACACACACTGAGCACATGTATAATGGGAAATCTGAATACGACTGTGGCTGGTATCAATGTGAATATCCTGGTTGGCTATCACAGTGTAGTTTTGAAAATGTTAACAGTGGGGGAAACTGGGCAAAGTGTTCAAGAAATCCCACTGTAGTCTTTATTAAGACTGCACATGAATCTACAATTTTAAAAAATGAGGAGTTCCCTGTCAATCCAGTGGTTAGGACTCAGCTCTCACTTCCAGGAGCCTGGGTTCAATCCCTTGTCAAGGGACTAAAATCCTGCAAACCACAAAGTTCAGCCAAATACAAGAACAGCAACAAAACTGAAAGAAGAATAATAAGGAGAAAAGGAATGTTGTAAAATAAAAATTAGTATATGCTTAAATATTCATAAAATGTAACATTATGTCAATTGACTCAGTGTAATGAATCAATTATTTTTCATTTTTATATGCAAGTTTAAATCACAAAGAAAATAAATAATTCTTAGCAAACTTAGTATTATAAAAGTCCTCTTAAATTTTGCATGGAAAATAAAAATTGCATGTGATTTTGGATGTGAGTGCTTTGCAATGTGTTTGGTATGACGTGGGTAAAGCCTTCAAAACTGAGTGTCTAAGGCCTATAAATTTCTTGAAATGACCCTGTTTGCAAACTGGACCTCTTATCCTGCCTTCAGTGAAGTATGTGCCCTTGAAATGGACTCAAAACTTACCGTCTCTGAAAATGGAACCTTCCTACAATGTTGGTGGGAATGTAAATTGGTGCAGCCACTATAGAAAACAGTATGGAGGTTCTTCAGAAAACTAAAAAATAAATACCGTATGACCCAGCAATCCCACTCCTGGGCATGAAAGTGAAAGTGAAGCTGCTCAGTCGTGTCCAACTCTTTGCGACCCCATGGACTGTAGCCTACCAGGCTCCTCCGTCCATGGGATTTTCCAGGCAAAACTACTGGAGTGGGGTGCCACTTCCTTCTCCAGGGGATCTTCCCAACCCGGGGATCCATCCTGGGTCTCCTGCATTATAAGCAGATGCTTTACCATCTGAGCCACCAGGGAAGTCCTGGGCGTATATCCAGATAAAACTATAATCCAAACAAATCCATGCACCCCTGTGTTCATAGCAATGCTGTTCACAATAGCCAAGACATGGGAACAACCTAAATGTCTGTTGACAGATGAATGGATAAAGAAGATGTGGTACATATATATGATGGAATACTACTTAGCCAGAAAAAGGAATGAAAAATCCCTCGGTCAGAGGAGCCTGGTGGGCTGCAGTCCCTGGAGTTGAAAGAGCTGGACTTGACTTAGTGACTAAACCACCACCGAAATGCCATTTGCAGCAACATGGATGCAACTAGAGATCATCACACTAAGTGAAGTAAATCCTAAAGAGAAAGACAAATACCGTATGATATCAGCCATATGTGGAATCCAAAAGATGACACAAATGGACTTATTTACAAAACAGAAACAGACTCACAGACATAGAGCACAGACTTTGTGGTTGCCAAAGGGGAGGGAAGTGGGGAAGGGATGGAGTGGGAGATTGGGGTTAGGAGAAGCAAACTATTACATATAGAATGAATAAGAAGTAAGGTCCTATTGTATAGCACAGTGAACTATATTCAATATTCCATGATAAACTATAATGGAAAATAATATTTTAAAAGAATCTATGTGTATAACTGAATTCCTCCTTGGCTTCATTTGACCTTTTGAAGATGAAGCATCAAAACTTGGGTCCTTCTTCACCTATGGCACCAATCAGGGATTGCATTTGACTTACCCAGTGCTTCCTCTCCACAGTCACCTTTTTAATACTCATAAAAACAGTGGTTTTAAAGATTTCCCTTTAAAATTTAGCCAATAAAGTTAAGTGTTTTTCAGAAAAATCCCCCAGAGTTCTGTCAATATTTCGTCTTCATTAAAGAGGCTAAAGATTTTCATATTTACCAATCTCAGCCAACCCAGTGAGCACTGTCTCCCCATTCTCTTGCTTGCAAATCCCTCTTGGTTCTTTTTCTGTGAACTCTAGGCCGGGAGAAGCAAGAGTTGGAGCTTGGCTTCCCAGCCTTCCCTGCATGGGTTAAGGATCACCTGTGATACTAATAATTGTTGTCTTTGGTAACTTCGACTTGAACAGTAACAAAAGGTATAAATCACCCCCAAGGCTCTTAATTACTCCCATTAACAGTTGCTTTGTTATCCCGGATGTGGAGCAGTTTCACTGCTCTGTGAGTACACACGGTGAGTACAGAGCTACAAGCCTGGCTTCGGGCCAGGAGTTAAAATAAGTTATGCTAAATGGATGGCTCAATTGTTCCCCTGGACTCTCTCTAGATTTGGGGGATGTGGGCTTAAGTGTACGAACGCTATAGGAGTCCGGGGAACGTGCAGCTTCTAGGAGTTCCTTGGGGTGTTACTCTGCCTCATGCCATGGTTTTTTATTTTTCTAATCTTTTAGCTTAGCTTCTAATGTCAGTGTTTCTTCCTCTCTTATTCTACCTGGTGCGTGCATGCGTATGAGCTTAGTCGCTTCAGTCGTGTCTGACCCTTTGCGACCCCATGGACCATAGCCCACCAGGTTCCACTGTCCGTGAGATTCTCCAGGCAAGAATTCTGGAGTGGGTTCCAATCCCTCCTCCAGGAGAACTTCCTGACCCAGGACTCAAACCCGTGTCTCTTATGTCTCCTGCAGTGGTATGCGGGTTCTTCACAACTAGCACTGCCTGGGAAGCCCCTTTCTTAATCTGGCTTCTAATGTCAGTGTTTTCTTCCTCCCTTGTTCTACCTGGTACCACTACAAATCTTTTTTTCTTTTCTTCCATGGATTCTGTACCTGGCGAAAAATAAAGGTATAAAATTTAGGAGGAAAATCCAAAAAAGGTAGTCACTTGGCCAGGCTGTTTGAGCTGAAGGTCTGGAGGTTTTCAGCTTTGCTCTTCAAAAAATTGCCATAGTGCCCAGGTTACCAGTATACTTAGATCTCAGCTTCTCAGTGAGGAATTCAGGAAGACATGCCATGTGACTCAAGCCTCCCTTCAGCTGCCAGTGGGAACTGGGATCCTTCAGAGACTAGTAGACGTGGGTGTGACCCAGTACTTCTTCACCTCGGGATTCTGGACAGATCCTTACATCCGTTGTGTGACCATGAACTGACTGCTTGCACCTTCTGAGCCTCAGATGCCCCACATTTACACACCTCACAGCCCAGGAGGATTATGTGAGCCGATGCCTGGCATCCCTTAGCACAGTTGGCAGAAAGTAAGTTCTTCATAACGGGAGCTGCCACCCTGATGGTGCTGAAAATCTGAAGAGCATGCCCTTTGCTTTGAATTACAAATTACATTTGAAGATTTTAGGTCAAATGCCCCCACTGTATTCAGCACCCTGTGCCATCGCTCCCATCTCCTCTGTCTTCTCCATCCACACTCTTAGAACATATGCTGAGACTTTAAATTGGATGTTCCTTCTTTTTGCCTTGTCTTCTGCATTGGGTTTTAGACCTTTTGGGCACAAAGATTGTATCCTGCATGTTTGTGGAGTGAATAAGTAAATAAATAATGAGGAAATCAATGATGATAAAGAAATACGTGAGCACAGATCACAAAGAAATAATGAACCTTCTCCAGACATCCTGATGTACCGAGTGTTGAAAATGCTGCTTACTTAGAAGTATATCAGAGGGCTTAAAAATTCATTTGGTAACAAAAAGTATGCTCCTTTCCTGCCTTTTTATTGAATCAGCTGAAACTGATCACAGGCCTGCTTCCCCACCAGGAACCAGCTTCACCTCTCCCTGAGATCAAGGAATCTCCATCCAACACTTGGAAAAAAAATGCAAAGAACAGAAAGGAAACAAATCTTAATCAATCTCTCTGTTTCCGTCTGTCTCTCTCCACACATACACAAATGAAGCCATCAGAATCTCAACAGTGTTTATCGTGGGTAGTAAGAATTTGAATGAGGTTAATTTTCTCTTTTTTTTTCTTTCTGTAATTTCCAAGGTCTCTACAATGAGAATTATTACCATTGTAATTAGAAAAAAAAGTTAACAAGGCACAGTCCTCTGGGAGGAAAATCACGCCTCCTTTGATAGGAATAAGTGCTAAAGTCAGAAGCCCAGATTGTCTGGGACAGTTCTAATTTTGAATTCTGGATTCACTGACCCCAGAGTACATTCTTTTCATTTGTGTTGTGACAGTTTAGGTGAGATGTTCCTTGGTAAATTTGATTCACTTAGAAAAACAAGTCCTAGATGGGGACCAGGAGGTCATGCCACAGACCCAGCTTGCATAAGTCATTCACATGTCAACAGCTATATGCCTGCTGCAGCTCCAAGTGCACTGGGGAACACTGAATAACGCTTCTCCAAGGTCAGGTATGAATGTACATGGTTGAAATACACAGGACTCATGATCCTATGTTCATTATCATCACTATCATCACCACCAACACTTATGGAACTCTTACTACCTACCAGGAATGACATTAAATGCCTGCGTTCTCTCACTCAACCTCACAACCCTGAGGTAGAAATGATTACTGCTCTCCACTTAGAAGAAAGCATAAACTTATAAAGGTTATCACCAGAGATAACATTCACTTCGTCATGTTCTACTTTAAAGCAGTTCATGTGAGAAAGATATAGACAATTGGGTTAAGAATCTAGTCTGTGGAAACAACTCTGAAAATATACAGCAATAAAATAACAATTAAGATAAAAAGGAGGGCTGGGGAGGTGGCCAAGCTACTATGTCACAAGATCCATGTGTTTCTGCAGCCCGGAAGTGAGAACCCACTAAGACTGACAGGGACAGAGACCACAGGAAAAAATATTTGCACTTAAATGTCAATATTTCCAAAATTCATAACCTGATTGGAAGCTGGGACTGCCTGTCTACACACTGAGCAGGGACTGGTCCCTGGCTGGGAGGCAAAGACCTTGAGTTAGCATGTTGTCCTAATTATTCAGTAGTTATTTTCTTAATAATGCAATTGTTATTTTTTAAAGGGATAGCATATCCGAGACCTCTTGCAATCTCTTTAATAGGCTTTATCTCTGTTGTTGTATAGTTTTATTTCACTGCTAAAGTGAAACTGTAATTCAGTTTAAATGCTATATGTTGCAGGCAAGCTACTCACAATGTATGGCCCGAGGAATTTTTGGAAACTTGTCTTTAGGTGTTATTGGCACAAAATAATAGCCTGAATTTTTTGTCCTCTGGGTGTAAAAGACAAATAAAGCTTCCTGTGGCTTGACAACTTGTAAAAGTTAACTCTGCCACAAAACATGTGAGGAAAAAAGGGCTCTGAAATCTTTTCTAGCTCTGGAATGAGAATACCAGAGAAAGCTGTAAGAATACGGAAAGTATACGTTTACTATCAGGAAAAGGTCACAACTTCTAGCTTTAAAGAAAAATAACAAGCCACAGACTAGGAGAAAGACTTTTCAAAACCTACTCTGTTAATAACAGATAAAACCTTTTACCCAAAATATGCTAACAACTCTTAAAACTCAACAATAAGAAAACAGGGACTCCCCTGGTGGTCGAGTGGGTAAGAATTCGCACTTCTACTGCAGGGGGCAGAGGTTCAATCCCTGGTCAGGGAACTAAGATCCCACATGCTGTGTGGTGCGACCAAGAAAACACATATACACATACACAATAAGAAAATAATCTGATTAAAAAATTGGCCAAAAACCTCACCAGGTCTCTCACCAAAGAAAATATATAGATAGCAAATAAGCACTTTAAAAGATGCTCCATATCATATGTCATCAGGAAGACTCACCTTAAAACAAAAAGGAGATGCCACTGCACTCCTTTTGGAATGGCCCAAATCTAGATCACTGGCAACAACAAATGCTGGCGACCATGTAGCACAGCCAGAACTCCTCATTACTGCTGGTCGGAAAATGGAATGGTTCAACCACCGTGGCAGACAGCTTGGCAGTTTCTTCCAAGACTGTGTATACTCTTACCATATAATCTAGCAATTATACTCCTTGGTATTTATCCCAAGAAGTTCAAAATATACATCCACACAGGGTACTATTTATAGCAGCCTTTCTCATAATTGCCAGAACCCGGAAGCCACTAAGATATCCTTCAGTAGGTAAATGATAAGTAAGTTGTGATATATCCAGACAATGAAATATTATTTAGCTCTATGCATTATCAAGCCATGAGAAGAGACAGAAGAACATAAAATACACATTAATGAGTAAAGAAACCCATCTAAAAGGCTACATAGTATATAGTTCCAAGTATACCTATCTGGAAAAGGCAAAACTATGGAGACAATAAAAAGATGAGTCATTGCCCGGATTGAGGGGAGGGAGAGATGAATAGGTGGAGTATAGAGGATTTTTAGGCAGTGAAACTATTCTATAGGATATTATAATGGTAGATGATGCATTTGTTAAAATCTACAGAATGTATAACACCAGCAGTGAGCCCTAATATAAACTGTGGATTTTGGGTGATCATGATGGATTAGTGTAGCTTCATTGATTGTAGTAGGGAGATTTGTGGGGACAAATCTCAATTTTGCTGTGAATGCAAAAGAGTTCTAAAAATTAAAAAAAGAAAGTGTATATGTATGTGTGTATATACATGCGTGTATATGTGTCTAATAACTAATCATCATCTTTTTCTTTTACAAGACTATTATGCTAATCTAAATTTCTCTAAAGAAAAATCGCAAAATTAAATCAAGTTTATCCTTAGGATGTTCCAGGCTCTACTCAGGATCTACTCTTGCCCCAAGCCAGTGCACTGGCGCTTCTCTACCACATGGTAAGCACAGTGCTGAAGTCCATGGGATAGTGGTGAACTAGTCTTTGCCCTCATGAAGTTTACTGTTCAAAGCAGAGAGGAGGCATTAGACAAGTCACTGCAGTAACCACATAGCTGGTTGACTGAATTGTAATGAGTGCCCTGAGAGTAGAGAACAAGGAGATCAAACCTAGTCAGTGGAGACAGGGAAGGCTTCCCTGAAGAAGAAATTTAACCGGCAACCACGTTGGTTAGGAGTTAGGTAAGGCAAGGTGTTTGCTCAGATTCTGGGGTGATGGAGGGAAGCTGGGCATAAGGAACACTATGTGGGAAGGCTCTGAGGGAGGAGGGCTTTGGGGCTTGTGGGAGATGCTGCAAGGCCCAGATGACTGCAGCACTAAAGATGAGGAGTGAGGAAAGATGCAACTGAGACATGGACAGGGTATAGATTGTATTTTGGACTTCCCTGGTGGCTCAGTGATAAATAATCTGCCTGCCAATGCAGGAGACGTGGGTTTGACCCCTGGGTCGGGAAGATCCCCTGGAGAAGGAAATGGCAACCCACTCAGGTATTCTTGCCTCGCAAGAGTCTGGCACAACTTAGTGACTAAGCAACAGTAGCAATAGATTGTATTTAAACTACTCTAACGGCAAGGGCCAGCCACTGAAGGATTTTAAGCAAAAGAATGATGGTGTCTTATCTCCCATCCTATTTCCAGAACCCAGTTCAGTGTTTAAAACATCATGGGTAACTCAATAAACATTTGAGAAAGGAAAGATGAGGACAAAAATGAGGAAGAGATGCACACACTTATAGACTCAATTATGTATCATGAAATAGGTGGAATTCTGGTGTTCTGAATTTGGCGATGCACCTACTCAAATCACTCGTTTTCTGAGCAAAATCATCATTGCCATTGTCATCATCATTATGTTATTCTTCAAAGAATCATTTTCTCCTGAAAGAATAACATATATTATTAGAAAATGTTATTATAGTTTCAAATCAGACGACTCTTTTCTCAGTTTTTTTGTATCTAAGATTTGAAAGTCAGTTTACTTTCCTTGTTTGCCATATCTGAAAATTTATGTGTATCTCCTGGTGAGAGAGATAAAACTCAACAGCAACTTTACTACTAATGATGAGAGGGATTCGTTTTTATTTGTAGTCATTGCTCTTTAATGGCCTAAATAACTTTAGCACTTTCCCTAGCCCAGACAAAGGAATATTGATTTTCCTCTTTTTTCCCCCCTGCTAGTGGAATCTTCTTGCTAAAGGAGTGACTCAGCTAACCTGGCTCTTTTGGCATTTTTCCTCCTGGTTCAGCTGGGAATCTATATGAGTATATAGAAATTCTAAGAATGAAGTGTTCTTGTTGGCAATGCTATCCCAAAGGCAATTTACTTCTGCTCAGAGTGTAAGAGAAGTCCTTTCTGCTGTTTTGTGTAATGTCCTCTTTGGACAGATAGGAAATATAATCAAGTCTCATTCAACTGAGGAGAAAATACCTCTTCAAGTTAAGAGAACTAGAATGGGGCTTCCCTGGTGGCCCAGTGGTTAAGAATCCTCCTCCCAAGGCACGGACTGAGGTTCGATCCCTGGTCCAGGAAGATTGCACATGCCGCGGGACCTCTAAGCCATGGGCTGCAACTACTCAAGCCCACATGCCCTGAAGCTGCTGCTCCACAACAAGAGAAGTCACAGCAGAGAGAAACCTGTGCTCTGTAACTAGAGAGTAGCCCCTGCTCTCAGCAGCTAGAGAAAGTCCACACGCAGCCACAAAGACCCAGCACAGTAAAAAATAAATAAATAAATACACAAAATAATAAAAGAGAAACCAGGACGGGATAGAGGAAGCAGCTATACTTACAAATTGAATATGTGCGTGTGTGCTAAGTTGCTTCCTTGTCTTGACTTTTTGCGACCCTATGGGCTGTAGCCCACCAGGCTCCTCTATCTAAGGGATTCTCCAGGCAAGAATACTGGAGGGGGTTGCTATGCCTTCCTCTAGGGGGTCTTCCTGACCCAGGGATCGAACTCTCATCTCCTGAAGGTTTTTTAGTGCTGAGACACTGGGGAAGCCTCGAAATTGAATAAATACAATACAATTCACATCCAGATGTTTTTTAGGATCCTGGGAATTTGAAAAGGGAGAAAGAGCAGCAGGACAGCAAGCTGACTGGACCTTGAACGGCTCTCACCATAAATGCCCAGGCTCCCAGTGGTGTGAATCTGGGCCCACCACCAAACTGGGCAGAACTTCCACATGTGTTCCCAGAACCCAGGGTGTGTCTGTTCTATGGGAGATGACCAGTGAATGTGTGTTGAAGGAAATGAATGGCAGACAGGATGCGTGGATAAATGGCTAAACAAAAGCAAACCAGTACATTTTGACCTCTACGTATTTGAAAGAGGACAAATAATCACCTTCTTGAAATTACTTGATCACTGTGCCAGAGTGTAGTCAGCAGGGTTGGTCAGGATGTACCAGGACCTGTGTCATGCACCCAGGGAGGGACTATGAAAGAAAGTGGAAGTCTCGTGAAGATATTTTGTAGGTCAGGCATCACGAACTACTGCCTGGAGGCCAGGCATCTGTTTTCATAAAAAAAAGTTATGCTCAAACACAGAAACACCCAGTGCTTTTGCATCAGTAGAAGCAAAGTCGAGTAGGTACGAGAAGACTAAAATATTTACTACCGAGACCTTTGCAAAAAAAAATCTGCCAATAGTTGCTTTAGGTCAAAAGCAGAAAGGGATCAAATCCAAGAAGATTGCTTAGATGCAGTTAGGACCCAGAGTCTGGGAGCCTCAAGAGAGCCAGAAGTATAATGCTGAGTCTCAGACACACCAACTTTTGGAACTGGAAAGACCTCAGAATTCACTGGACCAGCATCCTCAGCTTTAGAAGAAAAGACTTTGTCTCAGAGAGGAAAACAACTTCCTCAAGGTCCCATAGTCAGTCAATGGAAGAGCCAGGACTAGCCAAGACCAGGTATGGACAGTAACCAGATGCTGCTCAGCAACCTAAGGACAGTCTGTTTCCTGACAGACTTGCTCAATTCCTGGGCTCACCTTACATCCTGGGGCTCAGGGACACATGACTATTCTTTTCTTTAAGAAAGAAGCAACATCTGGGTGAAGAAGGGAGGAGATGATTTCTTTCTCAAATTCCTTTTTGACCTCTGAATTTATGGTCAATATTTTCATCAGCTATATGAGGGTCAGTGCCACCCAACTCAAAATCAACTTTGCAAGAAATTTGGGGAAGCTTCGAAGAACCTGGCAGATGGGTGTCATTTTTAACCTATCCAAGAAGCCTCCTAGAGGAGCAGTTTGACAGGCTCCCATTAAGCATTCTGTCAGTGGGTAATGCCTATTCCCAAGGCAATTCCAAAATGGAACATTCTGGGTAAATAATTTAAAAGAAACAAATTTCTACCAGGCTTGGAGTTGTCTCAACACAGCACCTAGTGGAGAAAAACAACAACAGTAATTCCAGAGAAGCGTGAAGCTCTGAGAGATTAAATAAATCCCAGAAGTGTAGAGGAAGGCTTCACTGTCACAGTCCAGAAAAACGTTCCTCTGGGTTGTGAGTCCTCCAAACGTCATCAGTTAAACCAATAGCCTCCTTGTCACCACCTCTAAGGACAAAGAAGAGTTCACTGAAGAACTGGATTGTTTTCCTGGAGCTGTGGAGGATCAGCCTCCATTGTCAGGAAACGGTGGCCATGGAAGAATGCAGCCAGTCCCTCTTTGGGAAGGTGAGGGGACCAAAGCCCAGAGAATGCATCCACTGATGGGGGTCAAAAAGCAGGAGCAGTTCCAGAGCCCTAACATCTTCCCAACATACCACACACAAGAAGACCTACCACGGTGCCTAGCACATAGAAAGCACTCATCACGTGTTTGCAGAATGAATGAGCAAATGACTGAATAAATTCAACAAATGCACTCTCTGAAAGCCTTAATTGCACTAGTTGCAGTTTTTATTTTTTAATAGGAGCACAATTACTTTACAATGTTTCTGCTGTACAAGGAAGTGAATCGGCTGCATTCCTCCCACTTGGACTTCTCTCCGCTGCCCACCCCGCCCCTCCAGTTCATTGCAGAGCGCTGAGCTGAGCTCCCTGTGACATATGGCAGCTTCCCATTGGTGACCTGCTTTGCATGTGGTAGTGTATGCATGTTAATCCTACTCTCTCAACTTGTCCCACCGTCTCCTTTTCCTCCATGTGGACACAGTTTTTGACTCTTAGGGATGGCGTTGGCCAAGACCAACAAAGACCCTGCTCCCATAGAGTTCACTTCTGTGTGTATGCATGTGTTTGTGCATGGTATGTGAAGCTATATGATAGCAGGAGGGCAGTGGGGAGATGTATGTTAGGATGTGGAGGAATAATCATCATAACGTGACAACAATCTACATCCCTCCAAAGACGTATTTTTATGGCTCCCAGTGACAGTCTTCAGCTCCAGGTGGAAATGCCATTTCCTTCCCAAAGTATCTTTGGGGTTCTGGAACCTCTGGCTTTACCAATCTGCAAGGTGCACCTGCTGGGTCTTCTTAGCCCCACTCTTAGGGACAATAGAGTCGGGGTGACTCACATCCCAAATTGCTCTTAGTTAAGAGCAGTTCCTCTTTACTGTGCGGGAACCATACCAAGTGCTGATCATACATTGTCATAACTCTTTACCCTGGAATTTGAGGAAGGTACAATCAATGGGACTGCTCTCCTTTCCCCAAACCAGTTGAGATAGGCAAGGGAGTCAGATGGAGAACAAAGTGTTAGCTTTACTACAGATAGAAGTTTTTGGAGAATATGGGGTAGGAGTGAGGCAATGATAAGCCCCTACATACTGTACCCCAGAATCAGATGTTAAGTAGAAGTTTAGCAGATGGACAGACGTAAGTGAATCTGGAAGAGAGACTACGTTAGCGCTGTGAGGCATGTTTATGTGGTGCTATATAATTGTAAGGTATTATTGCTGAATTGGAAACTGCACAGCTATCATGTTCTCCATGCAGGTGCTATGCTTGATTATTATTAAGGCTACTGCGCTACAACAAGCTATGTGCAAAGTTATTTGCAAATTTCCCTCAATTTACATGTAGCCACGATTTGCAAAGTTTCCCCACACCAACCACCTAGGAAAAATGAAAGAGAAGAGATTTTATTGTATTTCCATTGTTTATACTGTATTTTTGGGCGCCATATGCAAAACACATGTGAAAGGCACAACCCCAGCACACCCCACATGGGCACTGAGAGTCAGTTCTGTTAGATGGTCCTGTTACAGTAGCTGCAGGCACGTAAAATGTTTATTGCTATTATATTGTCATCGCTTTCATTCAACCTACCTGCTGCTGAGCATCTGGCCTTGTATTGAAAAGAATGGGAGTATTTTGATGTTTTCTCTGGAACTTCAGCTTTTTCACTTTAACAGGCACTGATTCTCTGTGGTCTTCTTCCCTGGACAGTCCCAGAGTCTACACAGAGCAACCTTGGCATTAGCGGAACAAAAGCAGTCATAGCAAAGACTGACTGGCTCTCAGCAGACAAACAAACAAAAGCAGATTTTTGAAATATAAAGGTAGTCACTCTTCAAAGAGAAATCCATGAAGTTTTACCCAGGTTTACTAAGGAAATGGTCATTGCAGCCCACATTAGCCCATCTCCCACCTGAAGCCACTACATACATCACCAGTCCCATTGTTGGTGTCTTAACCACTAGTCATTTGTCTGAGGCCCAAACCTTCAGCCACCTAATCATTGTCTTCAGAAATTTTTGAGCTGAGTAGACAACCCTTTATGTCAGGCTAAATAACAAAACAAACTTTAGATACAGTAAGAGGCAATATCATGTATTTAGTATACTGGAAAGTTGTTTGGATTAGACCAAGCTGAGTAGGAGGGCTGGCTGTCACTTACCATGGTTGTACCATTTAACCTCTTTGTGCTACATTGCAAAATGCAGATAGCATGTGTGATGCTTAAGAAGTTGGCCCTTGGATTCAATCAGACAGGAGTGTGCCCCTCATCCCTGCCATTTGTCAACTCTGTAAATTTGGGTAACTTACAAAGCATTCTATGCCTTCGATTCTTCTTCATCTATCAGAGGGGGCTCTCCTACCTAGGGTGACTGTGAGAATGAAACATGACGTTCGTAAGCACTCAGCAGAGAGCAGAACATAGGAATGTTCCGTAAGAAGCAGCTATCGTAGATAAACCTCTTTATTACTAGAGAAAACTTCTGTGAAACCACTGATAAACTACTGTAGTCATGTAGTCAACATCAAATGAGCAAGCTGTTGACTGGTAATTTCAGAATTGAGGGGCAAGAGTGATCTCTGTGGAAAGTATACACTGAGCTTGGCTTTGAGGAAGGTCTAGAGTTGGATGGACAGGTGGGGGTGAAGAGGACATGAAAAGGAAGAGAAAGGCTACATCAAGGGCAAGGAAGCAAGAATGTACATGGAATAATTTGTGAACAGTGAGTACTGCAGCTGTTTGGAGCAATAGGGTGGAAGGAGAAAGAGACGAGTAAGTAGCAGGATATAGGGCTGGGATGGAAAGGTTATGAAAGCACTTCCAGAATAACAAGTTTGGATGATCCCAAGGCAGTGGCATACAATGAAATGTTCTTGAGCAGAGAGAAGACATGACAAAGGGAAGATTATTCTAGTAGTGATTGGCAAGATGGAATGCATATCTTGGAAGTTCTTTTTGTTCTACTTTATTTATGAACAAGACTACTCAACTTCAGTGAAATTCAGTAGCCTTTAATAAGAGTCTGTAAAATATTAACTTTCCTAGTTTTTGTCCATAACTTAGTAATCATCAGATACTAATATTAATATAGCTAACCTTAAAAGCTTACATCTGGGGATCACCCTGGTGGTCCAGTGGTTAAGACTTCATGCTTCCACTGCAGGGGACATTAGTATGATCTCTGGTTGGGAAACTATGATCCCATATTCCATGTTGTGCACGTATCTCCTCCCCCCCAGAAAAAAGAAAAGTTAACATCTGTACAGGTCTTTACAGTTAATGTAATATTGACCATTAAACTCATAAAAGGATAAAATCCCAGGATGCTCTTGCCATGGGGAGTTGTCTAATAGGGCCACAAAATGTAACTTCAGTCCAGTTCAGTTCAGTCACTCAGTTATGTCCAACTCTTTGTGATGCCATGGACTGCAGCATGCCAGGCTTCCCTGTCCATCACCAACCCCTGGAGTTTACTCAGACTCATGTCCATTGAGTTGGTGATGCCATCCAACCATCTCATCCTCTGTTGTCCCCTTCTCCTCTCACATTCATACATGACTACTGGAAAAACCATAGCTTTGACTAGACAGACCTTTGTCAGTAAACTTAATGAGTCTTTTTAATATGCTGTCTAGGTTGGTCATAACTTTTCTTTCAAGGAGCAAGCTTTTTTTTTTTTCATTTATTTTTATTAGTTGGAGGCTAATTACTTTACAATATGGTAGTGGTTTTTGCCATACATTGACATGAATCAGCCATGGATTTACATGTGTTCCCCATCCTGAACCCCCCTCCCACCTCCCTCTCCATCCCATCCCTCTGGGTCATCCTAGTGTTCCAACCCCGAGCACTTGTCTCATGCATCCAACCTGGACTGGCGATCTGTTTCACACTTAGCTGTGGTACATATACACAATGGAATATTACTCAACCATTAAAAAGAATACATTTGAATCAGTTCTAATGACATGGATAAAACTGGAGCCCATTATACAGAGTGAAGTAAGCCAGAAAGATAAACACCAATACAGTATACTAACGCATATATATGGAATTTAGAAAGATGGTAATGATAACCCTATATGCAAGACAGAAAAAGAGACACAAATGTATAGCGTCTTTTAATATAATGGCTACAGTCACCATCTGAAGTGATTTTGGAGCCCAAGAAAATAAAGTCTGTCATTGTTTCCATTGCTTCCCCATCTATTTGCCATGAAGTGATGGACCAGATGCCATGATCTTTGTTTTTTGAATGTTGAGTTTTAAGCCAGATTTTTTACTTTCCTCTTTCACCTTCATCAAAAGGCTCTTTAGTCCCTTTTTGCACCATAAGAGTGGTGTCATCCGCATATCTGAGGTTACTGATATTTCTTCCAACAACCTCGATTCCAGCTTGTGTTTCATCCAGCCTGACAGTTCTCATGATGTACTCTGAGTGTAAGTTAAACAAGCAGGGTGACAATATATAGCCTTGATGTACTCCTTTCCCAATTTTGAACCAGAGGGAGGGGTTAGGGTCAATACCAGAACCAGAATGCATATTATTTGTAGATAATAATTTTGATGATAGTAAAAGCTACCATTTATTGAGGAATAAGCTTAGGTCATCCTAAAGGCATTTAGTCTTGTTTCACTCTTATAACAACCTATAATCTGCATCTTACAGATTAGGAAACTGAGGGTTAGTGTGACAATAACTTATCCAAAGTTATATGTCAAATGAATGTAGGACTGATTTAAAGGCAGCTCTGTCTGACCTCCAAACTCACACTTTCTACTGCACCTATTCAAATGTACAGGCATGCACACACACACACACACACACACACACACATTTCCTACAGCTAAATAAATATAATTAGCATGTTCTAATATGAAGAGTCAATAGCTATCCATTGACAATGACCCATCCAGGTGATGTCAGCAAGCACTGTCCTGGGACTCAGGAAGAGTAAGGCAGGTAGGCCACAGCCCTTTCAGAAGAAGGCCCAAGTCAATGCCTTGGATTAGTCCTTCTTACACTTATTCTTGTACTTACTATGCTCACAATAACCATGTGTGGTCAGCAGGTGAGGCATTGTTTTTCTCATTATATATGGAGAACTCTGAGTCCTAGAGGTTAAGTGATTCCTAAGGCCATACAGCTAGTATATTACAGGGGTGGGATTCTCTCAGGTCTTCTGACTTCAGAACTGGACTCTTCTTATTACAACACAGCTGCTTCTAGAAGGTGCATCAAATTAGTATTTTAAATATGAAACCAAGATTTAAATCCAAACACTACTGAAGCAGAGATATTAAATTCCACTGATGCTCAATGTTTCCATATGTAAAAACAGATAGTAGGTTGATGTGAAGAGTAGGTGAAATAAAAGATAACACAGCTCAATGTTACTTCAGTGATGCATATTAGATCCTGAACCTGCTGCAGACCATTTATTTTTGCAAAAAGATTGGTGCAGTGGTGAGGAATCCACCTGCCAATGAAGGAGACACAGAAGAAGTGGGATCCATCCTTGGGTCAGGAAGACCCCCTTGGAGGAAGATATGGCAACTTACTCCAGTATTCTTGCCTGGGGAATTCTATGGACAAAGGAGCCTGGAGGATTACAGTCCATGGGGTTGTAAAGAGCTGAACACAACCTAGTGATTGAGCACACACACGTACATTTGTTAAGCACCACCTATGTGCCAGATCATGCAAACTAGGTGCTGGAGACACAAAATACCTGTTATTTTTAGTGCTGAGCACAATGGCAAGCAATTGCAGGGATGTATAAATTTGATATGAATAGGGTGAATAAAGGTAGATTAAAAATGAACAAATTAAATATAGATGAGGAAAAAGAAGTTTTAACCTTGTATATCAAAATACCTCTATTCAACAAGCATATTACACTACTCTGGATAGACAAAAAAAAATAAACAAAATACATACTGTATCCTCAAAGAACTGCATGGAATTGGAAGAACTTGGGATTCGGAGTAAGAAAACCTGTATCTTGAATCTTGACTCTACTGCTTACTAGCTTAGTAACTCTGAACACATTTCTGGGCCTCAGTTTTCCCATGTGTAAAGTGAGGGCAACTGAACTTTCATGGTTATTGAGAGGAATAGCATCTGTAACTGTGCTTTGGAAATTGTTATATAATGCTGTCACTAATATGTAAATATTTCATAAATATTTGCCACTGGCTATCAAATAAAAGTTTATTGGGGTACTTGTTGAATTGCTTTATTTCCCTGCTATGCTTTGGTGGTGAAGACATGGTTGAAGGTCAGAAGTGATGAGACAAATGTGATTGGTATTATCATCAATTGCTTTCTTCTTCCCTGGAATTAACTCAAGATAATCACAGAAGCAGTTGCTCAGAAGGGATTGTTAAGTAAAGGGGATGTGTACACTAATCAAAGACAAAGAACCAGTAAAAGGTTGGGCCCTGTGTCTAATGGTAACTAACAAGTTATCAGTTCATTGTTTTATTTATTTATTTTTATTGGAGGATAATCGATTTACAATGTTGTGTTATTTTTTTTTCTGATGTACAACAAAGTGATTCAGTTATACATACTCATAGACTTATTTTTTCAAATTCTTTTCCCTTCTACGTTGTTACAAAACATAGTTCTCTGTGCTATACAATATTGGTCCTTGTTGGTTGTCTATTTCATATAGAGTAGTGTGTATATGTTAATCCCAAATTCCTAGTTTATCCCTCCCCTCACCATTCCTTTTTGGTAAACATGAATTTGTTTCCATTGTGCCGCTGGCCCCCTGCTGATAAACATGAATTTGTTTCCTTTGTCTGTGAGTCTGCTTCCATTTTGCAAACAAATTCATTTTTGTCATTTTTTTTTTTTTTAGATTCCATTGTTTTAAATAACTCTGGTCTACAGATTTTCTGTGCCTTTTTGCCTTTCTTTCTGATTCCAGGTTGAGTCTAGTCAACTAATGTATATCAGTCACCCATCATGTACTAGTCTAGGGAATATTCCCTTGAGTAAGCCATGATCCTTACCTTCAAGCATCATACAAGTGAGTCAGACATGAATGTAAATAATTAAAATAAAGTATGAACATTTTACAACAGAGGTATGAACCAATCATCACAGCAAAAAGAAATGTAATTGACTAACTTCCCCAGGAAATGCAGGGAAGCTTTTATAGGGGAGGTGACACCTGAAAAAAACCTTAATATAAGAATAGGGGGTTGGTGGGAATGCAAACTAGTACAGCCACTATGGAGAACAGTGTGGAGATTTCTTAAAAAACTGGAAATAGAACTGTCATATGACCCAGCAATCCCACTTCTGGGCATACACACTGAGGAAGCCAGATCTGAAAGAGACACGTGCACCCCAATGTTCATCGCAGCACTGTTTATAATAGCCAGGACATGGAAGCAATCTAGATGCCCATCAGCAGACGAATGGATAAGGAAGCTGTGGTACATATACACCATGGAATATTACTCAGCCATTAAAAAGAATTCATTTGAATCAGTTCTAATGAGATGGATGAAACTGGAGCCCATTATACAGAGTGAAGTAAGCCAGAAAGATAAAGAACATTACAGCATACTAACACATATATATGGAATTTAGAAAGATGGTAATGATAACCCTATATGCAAGACAGAAAAAGAGACACAGAAGTACAGAACAGACTTTTGGACTTTGTGGGAGAAGGCGAGGGTGGGATGTTTCCAGAGAACAGCATGTATATTATCTATAGTGAAACAGATCACCAGCCCAGGTGGGATGCATTAGATAAGTGCTTGGGGCTGGTGCACTGGGAAGACCCAGAGGAATCGGGTGGAGAGGGAGGTGGGAGGGGGGATTGGGATGGGGAATACATGTAACTCCATGGCTGATTCATGTCAATGTATGACAAAAACCACTACAATATTGTAAAATAATTAGCCTCCAACTAAAAAAAAAAAAAAAGAACAGGGGTTTACAGGATAGCAGAGGAAGAAGGCACCCCAGACAGCACATGTAAAGGAAGAGAAAAAAGAGAGAGCGAGAGAGCACTGGACTTGTTGGGACGGTCAGCGGGTAGGTTGTATGGCAGGAAGTGGCTCAAGATGAGGCTGGTAGCTCAGGATCAAATTATGGTGGGCCGTGAAAGTCATTCTGAGGACCTGGGGCTCCAGCTCATGAATCGGCATCCCCAGTACCTAGATGAGTTCCTAAAAGTAAATGCTCAATTAAATGTTTGTTAAACGAGAAAACTATGGTTATAGTAACTGAAATGGTTTCCCATTTATCCAACTATCCCAACTCTCCATTCCCAACACACACACAGACACACACACACAGAGTGTCATGGGAAAAGAAAGAAAAATAAGCAAAGTGAAGGGAGATGGTGCAGATGATGTGGCAAAAGAAAGCCGCCAAGCAGTGAGAGCATGGGCCTTGTTGCCGGACCCTGGGTGTGAAATCTTGTCTGGCTGTTTACCATCTGCGAAAACTTTGGCAAGTAACTGCCTGAACTTTGGTTTCCACATGGATCAATGGGAGTGGTAGGTGGTAATTCTAATGAAACTATAGCATTGCGTGAGGGATCAAAC
Organism: Muntiacus reevesi; assembly: GCF_963930625.1. Taxonomy (NCBI): domain Eukaryota; kingdom Metazoa; phylum Chordata; class Mammalia; order Artiodactyla; family Cervidae; genus Muntiacus; species Muntiacus reevesi. The sequence continues at coordinate 141,741,960 of NC_089249.1, read as the reverse complement.
CAGATTTCCAAAGAAGCTCTTTGAAGGGGCAAAATTTATGCACATTTCAGGCAAACCTGAGGCCGTTCAAGTGAAGTTAAGGGTCTCTGGTTGGAGGAGTGTGGGGCAGAGAATTACAGACGGAGTCAAAACACGAAACTTGACATCCCAGGATGACTGATCCCAGTTTTCAAGAGCAGCGAGAGCCGTGCTAACACTGGCAAATGATTGCCATTTCCCTTGTCAGGCAGTGACAGGAGTTAGTTGACCTGAAAATTCACTAATAGTTCCATTAGAGAAGCCTTGGAAGTAGCCATCTTTTTACTCATCCTGGTCAATTAACAATGAATTAATGCCAGACGTATTTTCAGTTGAGCTGAATGCTGACTTTCCCCCATTTTGCTAAAAATGTCTTTTTATAGAGGGATAGCCAGCTAGGAAATATCCAGCTTTTCTTCCCAAGGCTGCTCTGGACTATTTCTGAACCAATGTCAGCTCTAGGCATCGATGAGGTAGCAGGTCAAATCCTGACCTTGACAGAAGAGACTCAGGTTCAGGTGCCGGCTCCCCCATACACCAGCTTCATGTTCTTGGAAAAATAACTGAACCTTTACAAAGTTCAGTGTTTGCACATGTAAATTGAAAGTGTAGAGATGGAATGCTAAGGTTGCTTTCAGAGATAAAATGCTGTGAGAACATTTTAAAGAGCTTTCAGGTGTGTCGGTGTTATGGTAGGCTGGACCTGGGGGGATGAAGGAGGAGACCTGGATTTCTTCTATGTACTTGGAACTAAGAGTCCAGACACTGCACTATGTCTCAACTCTCATTTTAGTTCAGTGGTTCTCAAGTGGGGAAAGTGAGTGGAGGTGGTCTGAGATGGGGGGCAGATTTTGCTCCCTTTGAACATTCAGCAATATCTGGGGACATTCTTGGTTGTCACCATGGGTGATGCTTCTGGTATTGCGTAGAGAGCAGGGACACTGCCAAACAAACTTCAGTGCACACAACACGTCCCCACGACAAAGAATCATCCAGTCCAAAATGTCATTGGTGCTGAGGTTGAGAAAGACCTGCCCTAGTTTATTGGATAATAAAGCCAAGTGGTAGCTTTTTTGTTGTTGTTCTCCGTGCTCTCATTTGTAAAAGTCAGATGATAATAATATCTGCCTCTATCATCGCACAAGGTTGACAACCAAATTAAGTAACAAATCAAAAGTGCCTTGAAATTTAATGTACTTCCAAAAGGAGGAATATTATCCTCATTATGAACCCATTTTTACTGTACCAGGAGCCACTTCATTGCAGTCTCTCCTCTTATTCTTCTCCTGAACTTGTGGTCTAAGATGCTTCTCCAGTTTGTGGCAATGATTTCGATAGTTGACCTTGTTAAGCTAATTAAACAAGGAGGCCATTAGACTGAGGTGATTCTAATGCCTCAGCAGCCTGCACAAGCAAACGGAAATCTAAGCCTGACTTGTCTCTAGGTCATGTAGTTGAAATCTAAGGACAGCCAATCACAAACAACAAATTAGGCTTCAGGCTATAACCAATCAATAATCTCCTTACTTTGCTTCCACCTATTCTCACCTCAGTTCCTGTTGGTGGAGGGTTCCAAACTATTTCCACTTTAGTTCAAATTGATATTTGCTCAAATAAACCCCTAAAGTGTTTAATATGCCTCATATTATCTTTTAACAACTTCCAGGAGTTATGAACCTTGCTCCCAAACTCAAGAGCAAGAAATGTTTTTATTGTAAAAGTGTGCTTCTATTACAAAGCCTCTGTCTGTCAGGGGCCAAACTCTTAATCTTGGACAGTGCAACCTCATGTTTACTTGAGGTTGCATTCTTGTTCCAAGGGTTTTTGTAAGGCCAAGGGGCTGAAGAGGGAGTCATCAAGTCCTCAGTAATCATCATCCTGTACTAGCGTTCTCTGGAATGTGTCATTGCTTGTTGGGTCATCTGTCCATCTGGGTCACTGTGGTGTCTTCCTTGCTAAGACTACTATATCTCATGAGCACAGAGAGGGTGTTCTGCTCCACTCCCACTGTCCTGCTGTGGGCCACAGTATGTGGTTTTATCTCCCGTCCATCCACAGACTCCCCTTGGGCCATGTCTACTCTGCTGGTCAATGTTATTCAAGGCCTCACCCCGACATAGACCTTACTGACAAATTTGGCTCAGGCTGTCTTTACTTCTGAATCCCTCCAAACCTATCTGGGATTTCTGCCTTCCCTGCCTCCAGAGTTTCTGCCTCAGAAGGATGGAGGGCAGAGCAGAGGCCCTTCCCTCGGGCATGCAGCCCATTGGATCCTGCTGCTTTTCCCTTTACTCTTTCCCTTCCTCTGGTTCATCCAAGTTATCTGATGTAGCTATATTCTTTTTTGCTCATTTTTTCTTCTATTGAAGTATAGATTCACTGTTCTAAAGGATATACTCCACTTACTGCAAAATATTGGCTATATTCTCCATGTTATACAATGCATCTATGTAGCTTGTTTTATACCTAGTAGTTTGTGTCTCTTAATCTTTAACCCTTCATTGCCTCTCCCTCTCCCCACTGGTAACCACTAGCTTGTTCTCTATATCTGTGAGTCTCCTTCTTTTTTATTCTATTCACTAGTCTTTTTTTTAGATTCACAGATAAGTAATTTGTTCAATCGCCAAGTAGTGTCTCACTCTCTGCAATCCCATGCACTGCAGCATGCCAGGCTTCCCTGTCCTTCACTATCTCCCAGAGTTTGCTCAAACTCATGTCCATTGTGTTGATGAGGCCATCCAATCATCTCACCCTCTGTATCCCCCTTCTCCTCTTGCTCTTAGTCTTTCTAAGATCAGGGTCTTTTCCAATAAGTCAGCTGTTTGCATCAGGTGGCCAAAGTTTTGAAGCTTCAGTTTCAGCATCAGTCCTTCCAATGAATGTTAAGGATTAATTTCCTTTAGGATTGCTTGGTTTGATCTCCTTGTTGTCCAAGGGATTCTCGAGGGTCTTCTCCAGCACCATAGTTTGAAAGCATCAATTCTTTGGTGCTCAGTATTCTTTATGATCCACTTCTCACATCTGTATATGACTACTGGAAAAATCTGTTTGTTCTCTATACCTGTGAGTCTCCTTAATTTTTGTTCTATTCACTATTTTAATTTTTTAGATTCAACATATAAGTAATATCATATGGTATTTGTCTTTGATTTATTTCACTTAGCATAATGCCTTCCAAGTCCATTCATGTTGCTGCAAATGGCAAAATTTCATTCTTTTTTATGGCTGAGTAGTATTCCATTATGTATATGTTTATGTGTGTGTGTGTATATATACTACATCTTTTTTATTTTTATTTTTTATTATTCAGTGGGTTTTGTCATACATTATATACTACATCTTTAACCATTCAATTGTTAATGGACACTTAGATTGCTTCCCTTGTGGCTCAGATGTCAAAGAGTCCACCTGCAATGTAGGAGACCCGGGTTTGATCCCTGAGTTGGAAAGATACCCTGGAGGAGGGCATGGCAATCCACTCCAATATTCTTGCCTAGAGAATCCCATGGACAGAGCAGCCTGGTGGGCTACAGTCCGTGGAGTCACTAAGAGCAAGACACAAATAAGCGACTAGCACACACAGTCACATCTTTATCCATTCAATTGTTAACGGACACTTAGATTGCTTCCTTATCTTGGCAATTGTAAATAATGCTGCTATGGACACTGGAGTGCATGCATCTTTTTGAATTAATGGTTTTTTTTCCCAGATATATTCAGGAGTGGAATTGCTCAGAAAAGCAAAATCATCTCCAGAATGTAGAAAGTGATTGTCAAAAAGGAAGAGGAAGCATCCTGCATGCAGTCAACTGAAATCAATTAATTATAAGCCTACTGTATCTTTATTCCAACTCTCCAGTCTGAATTTGGACTCCTGGCCAAATATTGCCCTTTCTCTCTCTGTCTCTTATTCTCTGCCCCACGTTCCTCATTCTCCCTTTCAAGATTTACCTAATTAGGAACAACTCTTAGTGTTCACCATTTTTCCAATTTTTACGTACATCATTAGTAGAGTAATATACATGGGTTCCAGATAATTTAACAAGTGGTGTTCAGGCAATTGGTTTTTTATAAAATGAGTTTGATGCATTGTACATACATACATGTGTGTGTACTAAGTCACTTAAGTTGTGTCTGACTCTTTGTGACCCTATGGACTGTAGCCTGCCAGGTTCCCCTGTCCATGGGATTATTCAGGCAAGAATAATGGAGTGGGTTGCCACCTCCCTTCTCCAGGGGATCTTCCCAACCCAGGGATCGAACCCCAATCTCCTGTGGTTCCTGTATTGCATGTGGATTCTTACTGCTGAGCCACCGGGGAAGCCTGATCCATTGTACATCTTGCAATAAAATAAATTCCAGATGGATCAAACATTGTTCTTAATGATTCATAAAAGTTGTAGAAGAAACATGAGAGAATTTGTTTTTATGTAATCTTGCAATGGGAAGGATTCTCTAAGTATGACATAAAATTCAGAAACCATAAAAGAAAACTTTGATACATTTAAACTCATAAAAACTTTAAACAAAATTCTTTGTAGAAAAAAAACTACCTTAAACAAAGTGAAAAAGCAAATCAACTGGGAAAACATTCTTGCCTTATGTAGTGTAATCAAATGGCTAATTTCCTTAATACATAAAATGCTTCAACAATAGTAAAATGGGCAAATGATACAAACAGTTTAAAGAAAAGGGAAAATGACTCAAACATGTGAAAAGGTACTAAATCTCATAATAATAAAGGAAATACAAGTGAGAACTATATACAAGATTGACAAAAGACAAAAATTTGGATAAAATACTGGCTTTTTAAGAATGTGGGGAAGGAATCACTTTCAAAGATTTTTTCAGGGAATTGAATTAATGCAATATTTATTGATCAAAATTTAAAATTTATTCTTTGACCTGGGAATTCTCCTTCTGGAAATCTACCCAATGGATACAGCCACAAAAAGAGAAATAACAAACATGCAAACAACTTTCCCCTAATAGGAACCTGCTTGTATAAAATTTGATACATGCCTAAAATAGACTAATCTATAACTGTAAAAGGGATTAGGTAGTTCTATAGGTACCACTGTGGAACTATATTCCACTTCACTATATACTGCATACTGAAGAAACACACTGAATTATCTACGTAATATGCTATCATTTGTGTAAACAACAACAAAAGAATTTACAAATGTACACAGTTGCATTGGCATACACTGTATGTAAAATCCTGATTTGCCTCTGGGACTCAAGGGTAGAAACAGCCATAGTATTTATTGTATACTTTTGTGCCTTTTCGATCTTCTATCTGTATTATTGACTATACAGTAACAGCAATACTAACTACAGCCTCTATCCCATGGCAGCTGTTTGTCACTGGTACTGGGACATCCCTTTCTTTTTAAAAGACTTGTTTGTTTATTTTTGGCTGTGCTTGGTCTTCATAGCCGAGTGCAGGCTTTCTCTAGTTGCGGTGAATGGCGGCTACTCTTCATTGCAGTGCCTGGGCTTCTCATTGAGGTAGATTCTCTTGTGGAGCATGGGCTCCAGAGCAATAGCTCAATAGTTGTGGCACATGGGCTTCGTGGCAGCGCAGCAGGTGGGATCTGCCCAGACTAGGGATTGAACCTATGTCCCCTGCATTGACAGGCGAACTCTTAACCACTAAACCCTCAGGGGAGCCTGGGACAGCCCTTTCTTTCTTGCAAGCTCAGTTTTATGTTTATATTTTTGCTGGTATATAACATTCAGAATACTGTGCAGTTTCATCAAAAGGAGTCCTGCACTAGGCAGGACCAGTCTCCAAGAGAGATGTTCTGAAACTTAATGTAATCGCATATAGGAGGGTAAAGTTGGGATCAGAGAGAGAATCTAGTGGGGCTATTTTCTGTCAAACAATTCCCTTCTTTGGTCTCAATCTTTTATTGTAACTTTTTCTATGATCCAACGGATGCCAGCAATTTGATCTCTGGTTCCTCTGCCTTTTCTAAAACCAGCTTGAACATCTGGAAGTTCACAGTTCACATACTGATGAAGCCTGGCTTGGAGAATTTTGAGCATTACTTTGCTAGTGTGTGAGATGAGTGCAATTGTGCGGTAGTTTGGACATTCTTTGGCATTGTCTTTCTTTGGGATTGGAATGAAAACTGACCTTTTCCAGTCCTGTGGTCACTGCTGAGTTTTCCACATTTGCTGGCATATTGAGTGCAGCACTTTCATAGCATCATCTTTTAGGATTTGAAATAGCTCAACTGGGATTCCATCACCTCCACTAGCTTTGTTCATAGTGATGCTTCCTAAGGTCCACTTGACCTTGCATTCCAGGATGTCTGGCCCTAGGTGAGTGATCACACCATCGTGATTATCTGGGTCATGAAGATCTTTTTTGTATAGTTCTTCTGTGTATTCTTGCCACCTCTTCTTAATAACTTCTGCTTCTGTTAGGCTCACACCATTTCTGTCTTTTATTGTGCCCATCTTTGCATGAAATGTTCCCTTGGTATCTCCAATTTTCTTGAAGAGACCTCTAGTCTTTCCCATTCTACTGTTTTCCTCTATTTCTTTGCACTGATCACTGAGGAAGGCTTTCTTATGTCTCCTTGCTGTTCTTTGGAACTCTGCATTCAAATGGGAATATCTTTCCTTCTGTCCTCCGCCTTTTGCTTCTCTTCTTTTCACAGCTATTTGTAAGGCCTCCTCAGACAACCATTTTGCCTTTTTGCATTTCTTTTTCTTGGGGAAGGTCTTGATCACTGCCTCCTGTACAATGTCAGGAATCTCCATCCATAGGTCTTCAGACACTGTCTATCAGATCTAAGCCCTTGAATCTATTTGTCACTTCCTCTGTATAATCATAAGGGACTTGATTTAGGTCATACCTGAATGGTATAATGATTTTCCCTACTTTCTTTAATTTAAGTCTGAATTTGGCAATAAGGAGATCATGATCTGAGCCATAGTCAGCTCCTGGTCTTGTTTTTGCTGACTGTATACAGCTTCCCCATCTTTGGCTGCCAGATTACACGGGTTCAAATCCTAGCCTTGCTATTTATTGTCCTTAGGCAAATTTTTAAACTTTGTGCCTCAGTTTCCTCATTGATAAAATCAAAATGATAATAATAGAACCAGTCTTATTAAGAATATTGGGAGGATTAAATGAGCTACATATGGGCTTCCCTGATGACTCAGATCGTAAAGAATCCACCTGTGATGCAGGAGACCTGGGTTTGATCCCTGGATTGGGAAAATCCCCTGGAAGAGGGCACAGTATTCTTGGCTGAAGAATCCCCATGGAGAGCAGAACCTGGCCATAGGGGAACTACAGCCCATAGGGTTGCAAAATGCTGGACATGACTGAGTGACTAAACATAGCAAGTAAGTTACATGTAGTGCTTAAAACACTGAGAGGAGTGCCTGGCACATAAGTACTTTAAAAGTGCTGCTGCTGTTGTTTCTTCTTCTTAGTATTATTACTATTCATTTTTGCAAGGCTCAAGGGATCATGGGAAGTGTGACCTGGGTAAGCTAAGCCTGAAAAGAGACCCACTCCCTGATAAGCCTTGGAAGTATTATAGCTCTAGATAGTCAAAAGAAGTATGAACAGAAAAGGAACTGCCAGTCTCATCCTAGCTCTGATAGCATAGATCAATCAATGTATCACTTCCAAATACCTACTTTATTTATTTATTTATTTATTTTAGAAAGAAATCTGCTAAATAAGCCAGCTCTCTGAGCCAAATACCTACTTTATAACTTCAGAGCCTACAGAAGAAATACACAGCTTGATCTTCACTCTTGAATTGTTAATATTGAGGTTGGGAGAACACGTTTCTGATAGATGAGGCAACTAAAGCAAGAAGGGGAGAAATTTTCGTTTATTGAGACATACTATGTGTTATGTGTTAAATCCTCACAAAAAATATTCTCATTTAACTGGAGGCAACATCAACCAATACTATATTGATTGCTAAATTGTGTAAAGCAGCTTGCAAATGCAGAAGAAATTCTGAGGCAAGACACCAAGAGAGACTGATAAGGGTGTTTGCCAGGTCTGCTAAGGAATCAGCTTGGACTACTTGTTAAATATACTTACACCCCCAGGCTGCAGCTTCAACTCACTGCATCTGAATCCCCAGGGGTGAGAGTCTTGGGAACAATTCTCAGACAATAAGTCTCACCAGAGAAATGCTGGAAACCCTGGATCAGAAGACATCTTGAAGAGTCAGGAGGAGGAGAGCGTTCTAGTCTCCATATCTAACACTTTCCATTTGCCCGTCACAAAACAAAGCAAGGAGCAGCTGGATAGGAGCCAGCAGCATGCCCTGCGCTAGTTTCTCTTGTCGCTCACCTGAGGGCACAGAAGATCTCAACCTCGGGAATTACACCCCCAAAAGATTTTCTCCTTAAAAACCACTGAGGACTGGAGTCCATGTCAAGTGAATGTTTGTTTTTTTAAAGTCTTTACTGAATTTGTTACAATATTTTTTCTGAGTTTTTTTCTAATGGTTCAATTTTTTTTGCCACGAGGCATGTGGTGTCCTAGCTCTCTGACCAGGGATCAAACCTGCAGCCTGTGCCTTGGAAATCAAAGTCCTAACCACTGGACCACCACGGAAGTCCTTGGAGTTTGTGACTTGATCCGCTGGCTCCATACCTGAATACAAGGAATGCCTGGTTTAAAAAATAAGTAAAAGAAACACCTCTTTGAGTTGTATTCTCATGCACTGTGACGTCAGCAGAACCCCGAGACTGAATTATAGCTTTGCATTCAATCAAGAATCATGTATTATTCTCTATGTTATCCATCACTGCTTCCCCACTGCTCAGAAGACAGAGTGACAGCAATACACACAATAGGCAAGCACCTGAGGTGTTTTAAACCTATCAATAATAAGCATTGTTCTCAGAAAGATTTTGCTCTGTGGAAAAAGCAGAATGGAACAGCCTTTCCAATGACCAGCAGAGGCTTTGAAATTGTTTCCCATTAAATGTGCAAATTCTGAAACCACAGAATTCAGTTACCACCTCATTTATGTCCTAGGGATTTGGTTAGGACTGAATCAAAAAAACCCTCTCAGTTCATATTAAATGCAAAATGATTATTGGACATGCTATTTCTCACATTTAACTGCATATAAACACTAACATTCAATTTATGTGAAATTAATGAGTTGGTGGTGAGTCTGGTGTATGTATTTAATCAGAAAATTACATTCAGAGTACTTGAAGGCATATTAATTGAAGTTTATCAAGAAGGCAGTAGGTATTTAGACATAAACACAAATGCAAAATATATCAATAGCTGTGCCTGTAATTATCCATCACAGTTGCCTTGCACATTCTTAATGTTTTTAAATAAAAATGAAACATAATACATGCTTGGGCCATTTTAGACATTAGAAACATTTGATATAGATATTTTATTTTATTCTTCCTATTAAACTGGATTGAATTATATAGTTATACACAGAGAATATGCACTTGCAGTTGTATTGATGAATGGAGGCACTAGTAATTGGCAAATAGTACCTGATGTTATTACCTACAAATTTCTGAGATTAGAATGCATATAAAACATTCCTTTACCTAGTTTGATTATTTGTGTAAATACTTAAAGAAAACAAGCTCTTGACACAATGGCCCCCATAAATGCTATCATAACATATTTGCAAATCAAATATAGCAATGACCAGCTTGGTATCAATACTTTTAAACTTGTTTTCCCAGATTTGACCCTAAAAAATGCAACAGACAGATCGATACCTGTGACATCTTATTGTATCCAATGGACCAACTAACTCCCTGGAACCAATTGACCCATTAACTCCCTGGATCCAATGGTTCTATTGACTCCTTGGATCCAATGGACCTATTAACTCCCTGGATCCAATGGATCTGTTAATTCCCTGCGTCCAATGGACCTATCAACTCCCTGGATCCAATGAATCTATTAACTCCCTGGATCCAATGGACCTATTAACTCCCTGGATGGGCAGATTCAGCTGGTCTGGCTTTCTCAAGTATGGGGATTGGGATTTCTTTTTAAATTTCTTTTGCTGTGTGTTTACAATTTCTTTCTCTCTGGTAATCTAGATAGCTTGCCTTCTTCCATCTTTGAGAGTCCCTGCCTGTACCCATCTGTCAGGAAGCCTGAAATATGGAAATGAAAAACTTGGCAATTTTTAAATATCTCTGTGGAGGCTCAATATCCAGAAGCTTCACTGCATTTTTATGCATACACTAGATGTTGGGCAGAGTGTGGACAAGGCTATCATCCATTCAGTACCTCTGAGGTCAGCACCTTTTTATGATGCTGGACAAGAAATGAGCTGAGGGTGACCATCAGTTCTCCAACAGAGGGAGGGGAGGAGTGGGGGCGGTGGTGGTGTATATTCTGCTGCCATGCGTTTACCCTTCCGGAGGAATTCTGCTAAGCTTTGGCATCTGTCATCTCATTTGATCTTTACAACTACTCTGTGAGATTGACATTATACCCTTGAAAAACAAGTGAGGAAACTGAGAGTTGGAGCAGTTATGGCCTTGCTCAAGAACCGGAAATACAAGACAACAAAAATGAGAAAGAAAAAAACTCACTTGAGTTAGAAATGACAGAGTTGGCATCTAAACCTTGGACCATTGGTTTCCAAATTCACTCTGTATTATGTTGAACTACCTTCTGTTTGAGTAGTTGTGTAACATATCTTCATGGGGCTTCCCGGGTAGCATTAGTGGTAAAAATAAATGCTCCTGCCAATGCAGGAGACATAAGAGACATGAGTTCAATCCTCGGGTCAGGAAGATCCCCTGGAGGAGCGCATGACAACCCACTCCAGTATTCTCACCTGGAAAATCCTATGGACAGAGGAGCCTGCTTGTACAGTCCATAGGGTCACAAAGAGTCAGACACTACTGAAGCGACTTAGCACACACATATACATATCGGCATACAGATTCATATCTATATGAATACTAATGGAACATAGCTTACACATTTAAAAAATGGAACTGGTCATCAGTCCCTTAGTTGCCTAATTTTTTATTCCTTTTCTCAGAGGAGAATCTGAAGGTCTGGGGGAAAATCAGAAGGCATTGTATTTATTTGTATCAGTGGAATCTCATGCTTTTTTCCTTAACACCCAAATTTTCACCCCCTTTTGTATATATGCTATCACATACATTTTGTTTATTAAATTTTATTTGTTTGCACATGCTTTCCTTAAGAAATGTCATTGCCTCGAAGTCTTGATAGTGGTCCTGAGCACAAGTTCTCAAGCCAAAAATAAACTTCTCCATTTACTATTCAACCTTGGCAAATCACTTCAGTTCTTTAGGTCACCTTATCTTCATCTGTAAAATGAAAATGATGATGGTGATAGCTATCTGTGGATGCAATGAGATAACGCATGGACAATGCCTGGTACCTAGTAAGGAACAGAAAGCCTTAGCTACTGTTATTTGAACAAGCATCAGGCTTAAACTCAAGACTTCACTAAGAAGGCTCATTGTCTGTGGGACCCCACTCTGTTTTTTCTTTGTTATTAACTGGGGAGATAACCAAGATCCTTAAATCCAGAGGCAGAACAAGGTCATCTCCCAAAATGAGGCCAAATAATGGAGTCCCAGTGAATTGCAAGCAGACAGATCATCTCAGTTCTACCTTCAGCCCTGCTCTCAGCTGTATGCCTGGGCAAGTCACATTAGGACTTTAGTTTTCCCTTTTGCCAGACATGGGAAAATCAACCTGCCTCTGAGGTTCCTGTCAGGGTTAACCTTCTGGAAAATACCTAGGCAATCATGAATGAGTGTTCACGTCCATGAGGTTGTTGTAATTTCCTTGCTCCACCTGACCACTACAATCTAGCCCAGGAAGCCAGGAGCCCAGGCCATTCCTGAACTTTGCACTTGAACACACAGGGCAGCTGCTAACACCCCCAACCATGCCCCCACATGTCCTTAATCTGAAATCCCCATTAGCTCCAACTACAGGCCATCTATTACCTCGTGCCCATAATGGGAGTTAATTTCTGTTGGGATCAGATGGTCTTCCCCCTGGAAATTTTTATTCATATTTCTTTCCTGTTTTGTGATTCTCAATCGGAGTTTTCTAATAACAGATCATTTCTTTTTGTCTAACTTTAATCTGGTCCTGCTTGACAAGCCCCATCCTTTTCATTGAAGGGTAAGACCACTTAAAGGAAGGCCAATAAGCCCTTGCGCTGCTCGGCCGGCTGGGGTGATTTGTCACCCGGTGCAGTGGTGGTCACACCAATGGATTTATCTCAAGGTAAATGGAGATGCTGAGACCCGGGACCTGGAGCTTTGATTAAGGCGCCCTTTTTGTAGTGTTGATAGATGTTGCTTGTGTTTATCTATTTGAAATGCCACTAAATCTGTGAATACAATGGGAAAAGAGAGTACTTTGCCACTGAAAACATATTAGTGATTTATGTTTCAGTAAGAAGCACAATAAAGAGACAGAGGCTATTAAGAGCAGCTATTTTCATGAGAAATAGTTCTGCTTTAAGACATTATTAACCCCACCTTGATAAAGACTTCCATGCATGCATAATCATGTTTACTTACCCCTTTTGTTTGGTGCGAAATGCATTTGAAGCACACATTCTCCAAATATTAATAAGTTAGCAGAATATTTACAGCTAGAGACACCTCTCCCAGGACTGTTCTGCATGTAAATTTCCTTCTCTCAAGATGGGGAAACAAAATAAACTTATCTAGACAGCTTTGGAGTTTATGTGGACTTCATACTGTTCACAGCACTCTCAAACTCTACTCACCATCATTTGCTGTATCTCCAGTCGCCTCCCCCCGACCCCCCTCCCCCGCATTGTAGTAGAAATAACCAGTAGGGTGACACATAAAGATTATAATGCATGGATATAACTTATAACATGAATCAATGTCATCAAGACGCACCCATTTAAATGAATAGGGTCAGATGAGAGTGCTGTATCACCCTGACTTGTGTGACAGTTACAAATGCATCACCTCGTATGCATAATAGGAGTGTACAAACCAGAAGAGATTTGTAAACTTGGTTCATTTCAAGCAGAACTGACCCACAGCAATGGAAACAAGAGAAAAGGCAACGAGGCTGGAGCTGTCGGGAAATAAGTGCTTCTGCGTTCTGTGGTTTCCTAAAACCCTGACGAGGATTTCGTGTCCTCTGACTCCACTGGGGGAACGGAGAGCTCATCAGATCAGGCTGTTTATTTACTGGTTGCAGTATTTGCACGGGGTAGACAGGAGCGGGGCTGGGGGCCGGGGGCGGGGCGGGGGGACAACCTGTGTGGAGGCGGGAGTTTGCGATGTGCAATTCTTAGCAAGGCGGGGTGGGGGGGGCGTAAAAACCCCAGGCGAGTTGGGCCTGGCAGAGTTAACGGTGTTCAAGGGTGCAATTAAGTGTTTGGCGGGCTCTGTGTTGAGTGATCTGATTTATTGATACATTCCGGGGATATCTCCGCACCGCAGTGAACCGGGCGGGGGGCCGTGCGCTTCCCGGGAGCGGCGGGCGGGCGGCGGGCGGCGGGCGGCGGGCGGCGGGCGGCGGGCGGCGGGCGGGCCGGGCTGGGGCTGGAGTCGTGCCCCGGGTGTCGGTGCAGCGCGGAGCGGAGGCCACACCTGCACCTCATTTGCTTGCGAGCAGCGCCATGAGCCGCCTGCTGCTGGGGCGCCTTCGCTTTCATCCTCGGGATTATGACAAGTTATTAATTGCCACCATTAGCCGCAGCAGCCTGCCCGAGATCTCTGCTGCTCTCTGGAGGTGAGAAACTGCGCTTGTGGATGCGGAGGGAAGAAGCTCCGAGCAGCGCGGGGCAAACAGAGCAACAATCTGCCCAAAAGGGATTGTGAGACGGTGAATAATTTATTAGAAAACATTTTTCTTTGTCCTTCCCACAGACCCACAAATCCTCCCCAAGCGCTCTTTACCAGCCTTGCAGATAATGTACTTACACATCTCAGAGCCTGCTAAATAGACTGAAGAGGCCATCGGGTTCACCCTCCACTCCGCCGCTGCCAGGGCCGCGCAGACCCGGCCCGCAGCCTCTGCCAACCGCCTGCTGGTGGAGGCCAGGGCACTAGACTCGTTTGCAGAGGCGGATAGGAAAAAGCCACGCGCTTTTCCCCGCTTTCTTCCTGGGTCTTGCGTCTCACTTGGAACAGACATACCTGCTGGCAGGCTTTATATTTGCACAGAACAACACAGTTTCATTTCTTGTCATGCGTATTTATTGAGTGTCTACCTTGATAGGGAGTTGCTCTGTCCCTGAAACCTTCTGGACAAAGCTAAGGCCACACACGCACAGCCATCCATGCGCTGGACAGACAGAATTGTAAGCCATCCTCCTGGAGATGTGGTCTTCGTAGAGCAAAGGCCTTGCCATCAGAGACTGTGTGTAGTCTGTGTTCAGCAATGCTACAGCAGGCTGAACTATTGGGGGCTCTCCAGTCCCCAGATCTTCATGAGTAAGAGAGATAGTCACATGTCCTCAAAGGTTCTGGAATGACAGTTTGGAATTCAGCCAAGCATATCTGACATGAGCATCTTCTATGTCAAGGCTTCTGTGATGTCAGATCTTTTCCTCTTTGAAGTAAAAAATCTCTTAAAATGATGCTCTTGGACCTGCCTTCCTAGGGCCTTGGTGCTTAACTCTGTCATTCAACAAACCTAAAGTAAGTGCTCGCTAGGTTCCATGCTTCATGGATACAGCATCCCCAGTTCCATGCTCTGGGGATACAGTGGTGGTGAAGAAGTGTGTTCTCTGCCATCCCGGAGGACTGCTCAGATTCCGAAGAGGCGGCATCAAGACTGCAAGTGCCAGATGGGGATCATAGCTGAGAATAAATCAAGCAAAGATGAGACAAGAGTGGCTGCCTCTGTTGTGTATGCTTGAATGTGCTTTATTGTTTACTTTAAAAAATTTTTTTATTAGAGGATATTTGTTTTACAATGTTGTGGTCTCTTCAATACATCAATATGAATGTCATAATTAAGCATGTGTGCTAAGACACTTCAGTTGTGTCTGACTCTTTGAGACCCTGTGGACTATAGCCAACCAGGCTCCTCTGTCCATGGGATTCTCCAGGCAAGAATACTAGAATGGGTTGCCATTTCCTTCTCCAGGGGATCTTCCCAACCCAGGGATCAAACCCAAGTCTCTTATGTCTCCTCCATTGGTAGGTGGGTTCTTTACCACTAGCGCCACCTAATTATACATGTGTGTGTGTGTGTATATATATATATATATATATATATATATATATATATATATATATCCCCTCCCACCTGATTGAATGTGTTTTAATGAGAAGCATGATGTGTTCTGATTCTCCCGCAGCTACCGACAGCCCCAGTCTTGGTATGCATATGGGTAAACTGGTTGCCAAACATAGGTGTACACACACACAATCACAGTAGAAGACTAACACATCAGAAGACACATTCATCCATTTATTTATTTGGCCAACACATTTTTGAGCACTTACATGAATCAGGTTCCATGGCCAGTGCCAGGCATCTCTTACTAGTCCCTGCTCTGTAGGAGCTCACAGACCAGTGTGGAAGGTAATTTATTGTGTAAAAATTATAATTGCATATGATCAGTACACTAACCAAGGGAGGTATCAAGTGTTCCAGAAGAGAAGAGGAAATAACTAGTTAGGTTTAGGGAGGTACAGGAGGGTGTGTAGATTAGAATGGATTTCCTCAGGGTAGCAGTGTTCTGGTTGGGTCTTGAAGAATGAATGAACCTCACAACTGAAGAAAGAGTACAAGAGAGATGAAAATAGGAAGAGGAAGATGGAGCAAAGTGGCATATGCTCAGGGGCTGGGCAGTAAAGGAAGACTATTGGTTACTTGGAATCATTCATTCATTCACCCATCCATTCATTCATCGATCCACTCATTCAAGAAATGCTAAAGCCTACCGTGATGCCATAAACTGAATGTGTCCCCCTAAAATTCAAATGTTGAAGGCTTAAGCCCTGTACAGCTATATTTGCAGTAAAGAGGTAATTAAGGTTTAATGAGGTCATAAGGATGGGGCCTTGATCCAATAAGATTAGTATCCTCTTAAGAGACACCAGAGAGTTCACTCTCTCTCTCTCTCTCTCTCTCCTCTCTCCCCCATGTGCATGGATCAAAGAAAGTCCATTGTGGGACAGAATGAAAAGACAGCCATCTGCAAACCAGGAAGAGAGCTCTTACCAGAAACCAACCATGCTGACATTTTGATCTTGCTTTTGCCTCTAGAACTGTGAGAAAATTAATTTCTGTTAAGTCACCTCCATCTTTGGGTATTTTCTTGTTGCCGCCCAAGATGAATAATGCACATGCTACTAGCACTGTACTAAAACTAAATAATCAAAGATAAATAAGACCCCTCACTGACCTCAAAAGCTCAGGGCTATGTGTGAGAGACTGACCAATAAACAGTGGCCAAAGGAAATATTATGGTAGGTTCCATGATAAGCTGCTTGAAATAATCAAGATCTATTTTATTAAGTGAACAATGTTATCTGTTCTTAGCTAAGAATATTTGAATGTGATTGAGGGATCTTATTTTGAAGTCATTAGTACTATTTACCAGTATTTCAACTTCCTCTCCTTCTAAGTAAATGCTCCCTCACTTTAAGTTAACTGGGTCTATGTGATGTGCCTTAAAAAGTGAATTTTGAGCAAAAGTGACAGGTGTCAACTGCAGGCAGGATCCTTTAAGAGCCAGTGAGTGATCTGTCAGGTTTTCTTCTACACAGATAGCAGCCATCAGCATTCCAGGGGTGGGAGGCATCCTCAGCTCATATTTTTGCCTGAGATAATCAGGAGCAGAAGGCCTGTGAAGAATGAAGAACAGGTAGCAGGGGTAAGAATTGAACCTTTATTGTTTTAAGCCACTGAGATTTGGGGTTTGCTTGTTATTGCAGCACAATCTAGCCTAATATGACTAAGGACAGAAAAAAATCCTAGCCCCACCACTCACTAGCTAAATGGTCTTGGAAAATTATGCAATCTCTTTAAACTTTGGTTTCCTCATCTACAAAATGTGAATAGTAATAATACTTACCTCATGGGGATGTTTTGTGAATTAAATGAGATAATGCACACACAGCTCAATAAATAGTCATCATTACTGTTGGTGGTGTTCTCATTGTTTTTCCCCATCGAGACAAGCCTAAAACCAAATGTCAAGGGTCCTTATCATAAAGCCAGGACTATTCTAAGAACGTTTACTTAAGGATCAGCTGGGAGGCCAAGGTTTGGAATAAACGATCTTTCAGCTCGTGCCCAAGATTTGTGATCCTCCAAAAGCACAGAGCTTCTTAAGGGAGATTAAGACATCTCCTAGAAAAGGTTCTATTCCAGTGAGGGTCCTGCCAAGAGAAGACCCCATTTACAGCAGGTGTGGATGTAAGCATGGTGCTTTCATGAGTTCTGGAAACTAGCTTTCTTGTATGGCTTCTCTTTTGGATATTTAGCAACTCACTTTGGAGAAAGATTATCTCCTTTTTGAAAGTAACCTGACCACCTGTCAAAACTGGACTTGTGAGAGGAATCAAGAGGCTAACCCTTGGCAGTCTAGCCAGGCTCTCATTTGGGTAATTACACTGGCAGTGGCTGCTTTATTCAACATGAACTTGGCATTCAGTCTTAACCATCTTCTGAGGCTCTGAGATGTGACTGAAAGAGCTTCTGGGAGCTGCCCAAGACAACTGAGAGGTGGGGAGAGCGATTGGCATAGAAGCTCTGTGATTGATGACCATTTGTAATTATGGAAATGATTTTCTATTTGAATAAAAGTGGCAACAAAGAAAAGAAAAGGTACTAAACATTCTGCTCTAATTCCCTTCTGTCACTAATATAGGTTATTCTTTAACACTGAGCTTTTAAAAAAACAATTTGTTTGATGAACTTCTAACGGTCCTTACCAGGTTCTGGGCCAAGTGCTAT
Organism: Muntiacus reevesi; assembly: GCF_963930625.1. Classification (NCBI taxonomy): domain Eukaryota; kingdom Metazoa; phylum Chordata; class Mammalia; order Artiodactyla; family Cervidae; genus Muntiacus; species Muntiacus reevesi. Next base: position 141,723,983 of record NC_089249.1, on the reverse strand, counting down.
GACATAATAATTCATGAGAGCTTGACTTTCTCTACAAAGAGTTCCTGTTCATGTAATCCAACAATCCATTCATTCAGCACATTGACTGACACCCATCATGTGGCAGGCACCATGTTGTGCAGATTATACATTAGTGAACAAAACAGAAAGCTCCCTGCCCTTGTGGAGCTTAGAGTTTAAGGGCAAACTCTGAAAAAGTAGGCACAAAAAAGTATATGATAATGATTTCTTTTTATGCCAGCACAGGAAAATAATGGGGAGCACCACCAAGAACATGTGGTGGGCATCAGGGAGCAACAGAAAAAAACAAATAAATCCTGGCATTGCCCTGGAAAAGAGCGTTCAGAGCAGGAATGCTAGGGTGTTTGTCCACCCTGACTGCAGCCGCAACTGCTCATGGTGGGAGGCATGCACAGGAAACGAACCCAGGAACCCAGGTACACAGGAATGATATAAACCAATGCATATACATGATAGGAATATTTCCTCAGAATACAAACCATTAGCAACCTAAGCCCCTGGCTGAGTGAAAATTCCACTTTATAGTGTTTCTGTAACTGTATAGATACACAAATGTTGTGTTACAGATCATTTATTCTACAAATATTAAACTGTTTACAGCATGATACTTACCATTGAAGCAAACAACTCATCTTATCTCCTCCTGCAAGTCCTCTCTGATTGCTCCACTCCCTCCACACTCCCGTGAGTTCTGTGATTCCCCTCCACATTCCATAACCCCCTCTGTGTGCATTTTTTGCACTTTTATATCACTGAATTATTTTGTTTTTCTCATCTTCTAGACTGTGAACATCTTGAAGGCAGACATGTCTTGATTGCCTCTGTCTTCCCACAGCCTAGCTTCTTAGTTTGGATTTCCCCAGCAGGAGACTCTCAGACAAGCATTCAAGTACAAATAGTTTATTTGGGAAATGGTCACAGAGAATACCTGGAGAGGACTAGGGAGAGGAAACAGCAGAGGGAAAGAGGCTAATAAGAAAGTGAAAGTGTGGTCGCTCAGTCATGTCCGACTCTGCGACCCTGTGGACTGTAGCCCACCAGGCTCCTCTGCCAATGGGGAGACATTGTCAGTAGGCAAGAATACTGGAGTGGATTGCCATTCCCTTCTCCAGGGGATCTTCCTGACCCAAGAATAATCAAGCAAGATCCTGATCCCTCTGGAGAATATGTCCACATGTTGTCCCACTACGGGGTAGAGCAGCTGGGCATTTATCCACTGACTCCCCATCTATTGGTCTTCTTACAGACCAAGTGTGCTCCTGGGACCTGAAAACGCCCTCAGGCAGTCGTAGGTGCTTACAACCTTCAGAACATGGAGGTGAGTGCCAAGGAATATGGGTGGGGCACCAACAGCATCTACTGGACTTGTCAGTGCCTGGCACCCAGGGGCTGCTCAGTAAGCTTTGATGGCTCAATGTAACAAAACAGCTAAGCAGCACGCATGGTAAGGAATGTTATTTACTATGTGCTCCATGGGCAAAGCTCCTGTTATTGACATGGCATCAAGCAAGCAGTGAACTGTTAGGTCTGGAGGACCTTTGCAGGGGATGCTTGTTTGTGCAGCAATCATGAACACAGTAGTGAAGAACTGTGTTATTTTAACTCTTCCATGCAACAGTTAGAAGTGGACATGGAACAACAGACTGGTTCCAAATAGGAAAAGGAAGGTCAAGGCTGTATATTGTCACCCTGCTTATTTAACTTACATTCAGAGTACATCATGAGAAACGCTGGGCTGGAGGAAGCACAAGCTGGAATCAAGATTGCCAGGAGAAATATCAATAACCGCAGATATGCAGATGACACCACCCTTATGGCAGAAAGTGAAGAAGAACTAAAGAGCCTCTTGATGAAAGTGAAAGAGGAGAGTGAAAAAGTTGGCTTAAAGCTCAACATTCAGAAAACTAAGATCATAGCATCCAGTCCCATCACTTCATGGGAAATAGATGGGGAAACAGTGGAAACAGCAGCTGACTTTATTTTTCTGGGCTCCAAAATCACTGCAGATAGTGATTGCAGCCATGAAATTAAAAGACACTTAGTCCTTGGAAGGAAAGTTATGACCAACCTAGACAGCATATTAAAAAGCAGAGACATTACTTTGCCAACAAAGGTCCATCTAGTCAAGGCTATGGTTTTTTCAGTGGTCATGTATGGATGTGAGAGTTGGACTATAAAGAAAGCTGAGTGCCAAAGAATTGATGCTTTTGAACTGTGGTGTTGGAGAAGACTCTTGAGAGTCCCTTGGACAGCAAGGAGATCCAACCAGTCCATCCTAAAGGAGATCAGTCCCGGGTGTTCATTGGAAGGACTGATGTTGAAGCTGAAACTCCGATACTTTGTCACCTGATGCGAAGAGCTGACTCATTTGAAAAGACCCTGATGCTGGAAAAGATTGAAGGCAGGAGGAGAAGGACACAACAGAGGATGAGATGGTTGGATGGCATCACCAACTTGATGGGCATAGGTTTGGGTGGACTCCGGGAGTTGGTGATGGACAGGGAGGCCTGGCGTGCTGCGGTTCATGGGGTCACAAAGAGTCAGACACAACTGAGTGACTGAACTGAACTGAAATCCCTTTTGCCCAACTCCCATGTAAGAAATCTGTTAGTGCAGTGATTCCATCTGTGTTTTCTCACCTGCAGGTGTTAGGAGCTCAATTATCAGAGCATGCTAAGATGTTGTTATTTTCCGAAAGGATGTGAATTAAAGCAGATGTTACTTATGAATGATATTTAGTAGCAATGCCTCCGACTGATTTGTTAACATACACACTTACAGTCAGATGGGGCCTCTTCATTTGGTCTTCCAGAGAAAGGACCACCAACCACCTTGAAACTCCCTCATTTCTGGAAGTCCCTCTTGTTGCCCCTCTTGTTTAAAAGTGATACTGGTGATGCTAGCCCAGGACTTCACCAGATTTGGAGCTTCTTATAGCAGAATTTACGTGAATAACCCCATTCAAAGCTTAATCCAATAAAAAATAAATATACCCTATAATTTTAAAGGATGTGACTCCAGAAAAATAACAGTCATTCCCATATGTTCCAATATAAGGTTTCTGGTATCTGAATGCCTGGGTCCTGAAATTCCTTTTCTCATCTATAAAACAGGGATAATAATAGTTCCTAGCCCAAAAAGTTGTAATAAGGATTAAAGGAGCTAATACACATAAAGATCTTAGAATAATGCCTAGCTTTTTCAATAGTTCCCAGTGCTATACTAGACACTGAGTGACCATGAAATGATCCATTCATGCATTCACTTATACAAAAATATTTATTGAGCACCAACTTTGTGCTGTTCACTGTACTTCTGCTTCATGGACTATGGTAAAGCCTTTGACTGTGTGGATCACAACAAACTGTGGAAAAGTCTTCAAGAGATGGGAATACTAGACCACCTGACCTGCCTCCTGAGAAATCTGTATGTAGATTAAAAAGGAACAGTTAGAACTGGACATGGAACAACAGAATAGCTCCAAATTGGGAAAGGAGTACGTAAAGGCTGTATACTGTCACCCTTCTTATTTAACTTATATGCAGAGTACATCATGAGAAATGTTGGACTGGATGAAACACAAGCTGGAATCAAGATTGCCAGGAGAAATATCAATAACCTCATATATGCAGATGACACCACCCTTAATGGAAAAAAGTGAAGAGGAACTATAGAGCCTCTTGATGAAAGAGAGAGTAGAGTGAAAATGTTGGCTTAAAACTCAACATTCAAAAAACAAAGATCATGGCATCCGGTCCCATCACTTCATGGCAAATAGATAGGGAAACAGTGGAAACAGTGACAGACTATTTTGGGGGGACTCCAAAATTACTGCAGATGGTAACTGTAGCCATGAAATTAAAAGACACTTGCTCCTTGGAAGAAAAGCTATGACCAACCTAGACAACATATTAAAAAGCAGAGACATTACTTTGCTGACAAAAGTCCATCTAATTAAAGCTATGGTTTTTCCAGTAGTCATGCATGGATGTGAAATTTGGACCATAATGAAAGCTGAGCACCAAAGAATTGATGCTTTTGAACTGTGGTGTTATAGAAGACACTTGATAGTCCCTTGATTACAAGGAGATCAAAGCATCAATCCTAAAGGAAATCTGTCCTGAATATTCATTGGAAGGACTGATGCTGAAGCTGAAGCTCCAAAACTTTGGCCACCTGATGCAAAGAACTGACTCATTGGAAAAGATCCTGATGCTGGGAAAGATTGAAGGCAGGAGGAGAAGGGGATGACAGAGAATGAGATGGTTGGATATCATCACCAACTCGATGGACATGAGTTTGAGCAAGCTCTGGGAGTTGGTGATGGACAGGGAAGCCTGGACCGCTGCAGTTCATTGAGTCACAAAGAGTCAGACATAACTAAGCAACTGAACTGAACTGAACCACAGTAAACAAAATAAAGCTTGTCCCACCCTTTACAGAGTTTACAATTATAAAAGAAGGCAAAGAAAGTTATGATGGATCAAGACCTCAGCTGACAGGGTAAGGGTCAGGGGAGGCTTCCTGCAAATGAGGACTATGGTAAGACCTGGGAACTAGGAGTAGGCTGGCAAAGTGTGTTCTAGATGGGCATTGGCATGTGCCATGTTCTGGAAGTGAAAGATGGCAGAGACAGAGTGACTCACTGTGGCCATGATGTGGAGGGATGGTGAGAGGGAGTCTGGGGAAGAAGGCAAGGAGGTGGGTCACGAAGGGCCTATCTGCACCGTTTTTGTGCTGCTCAGTATCCTTGGAACAAGTGGGTGAGTGGGGAGGAAACACACCAAGTGTACCACTCTTGGCACATTGCCCACATGGCCTTACGTTGTAATTTTTAGTGTAAATGCACACCTATTTTTACCCCATCACATTGTGAATTCCTTGAGTATAAGAACCATGGGCCTCATATTTCTTTGAATACTCTCCAGCCACTGCTAACCTTCTTGGTAACTGGGTCTCCAACTAGCCATCTTTTAGCACCTCTTACATAACCTCAATTCCAGTGTTATTCTCTTTGATCTGAGAAGCAAGTCTCCATCACCTGCTAAGGACCTCAACACCCTGCCTTGGTCTTATCTGACCTTCCTACCACCTTGAACTGGACTCTTCCCTCTATTCCCTGTCCCGAGATGACAATCAAAGCTTCCCAATGCTGTTTACCTCTTTACTGGGACACCTTCTAATTTCCCATCATCATTCCCTGCAGCAGTTTTATCACTTACCAGACCCTCCCTTCCACCCCAATGTGAACAGCTTGTTTAGACCAACTGTTCTGATTTTTACCTGTGAGATACAATGCAGTGAATAGCAATGCTTTTGGAGTCACACACATCTGAGCCTTAATCCCACCTCCTAGCTGTGAGATCTTAAGCAATTTACTTAATCTTTCTGGACTCTATTTCTCTCATCTGTAAAATGGGACTAAGAAAAACACTTACCACAGGGTTGTTGTGAGGATTAAAAATTGTTACAGAAGTAAGATGCTCATTAAATGTTGGTACCTGTGTCCCTGACGATAGAGTCAGCTTGTATAGTTTCCAAGGCTTAAACTTTCCATATTTACACTTTCCTTTGTGGTTGAGTCCATCCCCAGAAATCTTGTAAAATAGTCATTAGGGTCAATGCAAGATAATTTCTTGGCACAAAAAAAGCTCTCATTTTCAAGATTTATCCTGTAAATATAAGTTATTCTCATTCTCAGTTGCAAGGACGTTTTTCAAACTTACCTATGCATGGTAACTCTAGACCTAAGAGACACATGGGCAGAGATCACTGAAAGAGCAAGCCATTCTGAAGCTCTTTTTCTCTAGAATAACATGTGTACGGTATCCAGAACAATGAGATCCTGATTGCCAGGCCAAACTTCCAACAAGAAGCTAATGAGCTATAAACCCCTGGAACTCTGCTCCAGTCACTGATGGAAACAGCAGCATCCAAGTCCTTGGATTGAATCACTGTCTTATCATTAGACTGAGTATGTGGTGGACCCAGGAGTACGCAGATGAGAGAAAAGGACTGAGGGATGAGGAAACAAATTGAAAAGCATACACTGAGAAAGGAAGAGAGATGAAAACACAACTCATTAATATAATTATAATATCTTCTTAACTACTGAAGTTTGGGAAAGCCAAACTGATTCCAAGGGAGCTTAATGAATATAAGTACTGGCCATGGGGCTTCCTTGGGGAGAACTGTGAAGGGCACCATGTCAGTCTTTCTGCCCCTTTTGCATCTCTCTCTCTCTCTCATTTCTGTGTTCTCTGGGCATATCTGGGCACTTAAGATTGAGGATGGGAAGGAAAGCATGAAAGAAGAGGGGAGAAGGGAGGAGGAAGGAAGAGGATTGCCAGCTCAGGGAGCACCAACCACTGCAATGTGTCCAGGGCTCTGCCAGCCACTTCTCATTCCTTAATTCGGTGTTGGGAACATGGGCACTGGCAGCAGACAGACCTGCTTCAGGGCCCACCCTGGTCCAACCTTGGCAAGTGGCCTGGGTTCTTTACATGTAAAATAACATGGGGGTGATTAGGAGCATGAAATAAGATAACCTGTATGAAGCCCTTAGCATACAAATTAAATGCTCAACAGTCTCTTAATATGATTTCACTTTACTCCTATTATTTCACTTTACTCCATGACAGAGGGAAGTGAGGCTGTTATCCCCACCTTGGGATGAAGACACGGGCAGGTGGGACATTAAGGAGACAGTGAGCACCATGAAAGTGAAGGCCATGCCAGCCTAGCTCACTGCCGCACCAAGGGCATGGTCAGTTATGGTCATGGAAGGCTCCCCTGGTGGCTTAGTTAGTAAAGAATCACCTGCAATGCAGGAGACTGCCAGCAATACAGTAGACCCGGGTTCAGTCCCTGTGTAGGGAAGATCCTTTGGAGAAGGAAACGGCAACCCATTCCAGTATTCTTGCCTGGAAAATCCCATGGACAGAGGAGCTTAGCAGACTACAGTCCATGGGGTCACAAGCATTGGACACAACTTAACAACTAAACCACCACCACCAAGGCTTCACCAAGTATCTGTGGTCGAGAAGGAATTCAAATTCCATGGCTGATCCAAAGCCAGCATCCTCTCCAATACCAATTTCCCGTACCCAGACAATCCTTTGTCTTTGTGGACAGCAGTCAAATAGTAGTTAAAAGCACAGGCTTGAGAGCCAAACAGCCAGGGTTCAAGTCTCAAGTTACAGAACTGCTTTGTGAGCCAACTATTGATACATTTATTGTGCTCATCACTTCCCACCCTCACTCCACCCCTGAGTAGAGTCCCTTCTTCTTGTTTGTTTTTTGACATCCCAGAGTATCTCAGAGGGAACAGAGTAAAAAGGATTATTTGGGGGCCAGAGCCTCAAAGAAAAATCCCATGCTTGGAGGTAGTATAGCGATGGCAGAAAATAAAAACCTCAGGGAGAGAGTTAGGATGGTGTGTCTGGGGTTTGTTTTACATTAGATGGGAACAAAAATAACAAAAGGAAAAAGCTTTGGGAGGAAGCTAATAATTACTGAGCAACGACTGTACACTCACTCTGCTTGGTATTTCATGTGTGGTATCTCATTTCATCCTATCAAATTTTGGAAGGAAGATTCCCATTTTACAGATAAGGAAACCGAGAGTCAGAAAGGATAAGCACCTTGGTTAGTTTACCCTGTTCCGTTAAATGGCAAAACGAGTTTCATTTTCCAAGTTGGATTGTCTCCAAAGCCCATGTTCTTTCCACAAGTACAGTCTGCCTCTCTTTAAGGTAAAAGAAAAATAGATTTGTCAGACTTTTAGGTTTACCAAAAAGTTTCATCTTCTCTCAGGTGTCCATGGGGAGGTGATTTTCTGTGTTTGGAAAGAATACTCATGTCTCTGTTCTGCTCTCAAGATCCTACTCTTTCCTTTTTAATACTGTACGCTGATCAATTGATCAATGTAATATGGAGTCTGCGGGTCCCTGGAATTTTATTCTATAGTCAGGCCACAAATTTGTGATTATTTTAAAAAAATAATTATTTGTACTCAACATAAATTTTTTAAGAAGATAAATAAGCATATTTTTAGATTTCAAAATATAATATTGATTCTGATAACACAAGACAGAAGGAGGTGACAAGTCAGAGTGCTGGTTTAAAGACTGAACCCCGTAAAATTTATAGGCAATCTACAGTGAAGCTAAATCTAACAGCCATGAAACAAAAAATAGCACAATCACTTTACAGGGGTTTTCCAGGCAACTCTGGAATTCAAGCGTCCAAGTTCAGCCCATGTAATAAAAGAGAGTTTATGATGGTTTTCCAATAGAAGCAAAAGATGGAGAAAAGAACACTTGTATTCGTGAGCATCCTAAAACCAAAAGCCCCATGAGAAAAGTTTACTAAGTGTGAAACATTTGTTTTGAAAAGAAAGGATGCTAAACCATAAAGGGCACAAAATCCATCATTAACCCAGGCAGCCATAGAAACATTCATTCATTCATTCATTCATTCTTGCAGCAAAACCTTCATTGAGCACCTAGTATTGGATACAATGGCAAACAAATGTCCAGCACAAGGGATGTAAAGCTAATTAAGGCATACTTCCTGCCCTCAAGGAAATCTTATCTGAGAGGTGAGACAAAGTAATTATCAAATAAATGCAATGTTTGAAATCTTATCCTAAGAGCAGGGTTTACTGGGTGCTTTCCAAATGCCCTACTTAGTTTAAGCACTTTCTATGTTATTAACTTATTTACTCCTTATAACAGCCCTGTGAAGTGCATGCCCAGGTGCTCGGTTATGTTTGACTCTTTGCAACCCCATGGACTGTAGCCCACAAGGCTCCACTGTCCATGGGATTTCCCAGGCAAGAACACTGGAGTGGGTTGCCATTTCCTCCTCCAGGGCATCTTCCTGGCCCAAGGATCAAACCCACAGTCTCCTGCATTAGCAGGCAGATTCTTTACCACTGAGTCACCTGGGAAGCCCGTCCCAGGAAGTAAGTACTATTCAGTTCAGTTGAGTTCAGTAACTCAGTTGTGTCCAGCTCTTTGCAACCAAATGGACTGCAGCATACCAGGCTTCCCTGCCCATCACTAACTCCCAAAGCTAGCTCAAATTCATGTCCATAGAGTTGGTGATGCCATTCAACCTCTGTGATCCGCTTCTCCTCCTGCTTTCAATCTTTCTCAGCATCAGGGTCTTTTCCAATGAGTCAGTTGTTTGCATCAGGAGGCCAAAGTATTAGAGTTTGAGTTTGAGTTTCAGCGTCAGTCCTTCCAATGAATATTCAGGACTGATTTCCTTTAGGATTGAGTGATTTGATCTCCTTGTGATCCAAGGGACTCTCAAGAGTCTTCTCCAACACCACAGTTCAAAAGCATCAATTCTTCAGTGCTCAGCTTTCTTTATAGTCCAACTCTCACATTCATACCTGACTATGCCATTTTACAGATATGAATCAGCAGAGTAAGGGGCTTGCTCAAGGTGAGACCTAGGTAGAAAGGGCCAGGAAAGATATTGGAGGGATCTGCCTGAGGGTAGAAGAAATGCATGTGACTTGAATCTTAAGGAAAGACCAGGAGTTTTCTGGATGGAGAAGTGGGACAGGGAGGTACTTTCTTAACACAGGGACAGTATATGCAGAGGCAGGAAGGGGCTCCTGCGCTTGGTGCATCTGGAGAACAGAGAGCAGTTCTGTGGATGAGGGTAGGACTCGCAATGCATGATAGTCTGAGATGAGACACTGTGAGGGGTTTTATGAGTCAGGAAAGAGAGTTTGTGCAGTAAGGAACCACGTGAGGTTTTTAAGCAAAGGACTCCAGATAACGGAGCAGCTAACTTTGGCAGACAGTATATTACAGAGGAGTAAACTTGAAATATGAAAATTAGGAGGCTAAACTAGCAATCCAAATGTGAGATGGTGGCCTGAATGAGGCCAGTGATTGGGAGGATGATAAGAGGGGGATTTGAAAAATTTATGAATAAAGCATTTTTATTTCTGTTTATGGCAGTTATGGTAGGAATTATCAAGATACCAATCCTTGGAATGAGACGCCCTAAAAAAATTTGCGAAACAACTTTTTGAATAAATCTGGACTCACCCATTCATTTTTACCTAACAAACACTAATATGTATTTTTACCTTTAACAAGGCCTTGTACAGTACCTGGTGCATAGTGAAAAGTGAAAGTGGTAGGAGCTCAGTCGTGTCCAACTCGTTGCGACCCCATGGACTGTAGCTCTCCAGGCGCCTCTGTCCATGGGATTCTGATACTCAAAATTACACACACAAGCACACACTCAGACACATACAACATCAAGATGGCCTAACAATTTTGGGGCGCCCCCAGGCTTCCCTTGTGACTCAGACAGTAAAGAATCTGCCTGCAATGCAGGAGACCCAGGTTCAACCTCTGGGTCAGGAAGATCTCCTGAGAAAGGAATGGCTACCCACTTCAGTATCCTTGCCTGCAGAATTCCATGGACAGAGGAACCTGGTGGGCTACAGTCCACGGGGTCCCAAAGAGTTGGACACAACTGAGCAACTAATGTTTTCACTTTTTTCACTTTTTCACTGAACCTCAAAGCTAAAGCCATTTATTTAATGGAGCACAGTCTTCACTAGTCCATAAGGTAACATCTTACATTGTAGAATAAGAGTTCACTGTATTCAGATTTAAGGAAAACGGGAGTCTTTACCTGGTGTGAAACATTACACCTCACCCTCTCATTGTATTTAATAAATTACCTCCACCATTTTCTTTTACCAACGGAGAAATTGGGCAACAGAGAACTTAAGCTACCTGCTCAAAGCCACACAGCAAGAGGAAGTAGGAAACATGAAATATTTATTTATCCGCCGTGTGTTCCCCAATGCTGCTTCTCCTTCCACTTTAAGAGAAAGTTAGAAAATTATGGCGCGAGAGGGACAGAAAATTCTGCATAAAAGAAAACATTGAAAAAAAAATACAAATGTGGCCTAATTTAATTTCCAATACATGTCTCCACTTTCAGCTTTGAAAAAAAGGTTAAAATGCAATTCTCCGAAACGAAGTTATTCGACAGAGGAATATTAACCTCCTCGCCCCCTTGTACTTTGACTCGTTTTATCTCCTTTTCATTTTTGTTTGTGGGTCTATTCATTTTGGTGAGGCCAGGCACGTTGCTAGGTAACAGGCCCATCGGGGGCTAGCATGTTAGTTTGTCTGGCTGGCCCGGGTGGCAGACTTCCCTAGTGCTAGCTGCCGGCAAAGCAGTCTCTTACGAAAAGCATTTATCACCGAGCAGGCACCGTAATGGCCACTCAGTGGAGGGGAAATTGAGCTGACCTGAAGGCCAAAGCTGTTAGGGAGACTGGTGGGAAGGGTAAGAGGGTCACAACACCCTTTTCCCACCCACTTAGTGGGCAGTAAGCGCTAGCACAGCCCAGCCACTGTGGTCGCTAACATATCCTGAGGCTTTGCACCTGAAATAAATGTTTGCTTGACATTAACGATAAAAAAAAAGGGAGGAGAAACAATAAAATTGGTTTGCTCCCAGAACAATGAGCTATGTGATTTAAAGTTAGCCAAAGTTCCCTCAAGATTTGATTTTTGGTGGTTATGCTGTAGGGGAGATCCTAAATAATTAGTGTATTCTGATAGTGGCTATAGAAACATTTCTTTCCCTAGCTTCATGAATTTGAAAGTAGTGAATCTAAATAGCTGTGCTTTTTAGATTTCTCTCTTCACCCCATTAATGGCACAAGTTTTACATATCAAATGCCTGCCATTGCTAAATTTATGATATTTTCAATTCCTGTTGAATTAGTTAATGACCATTTCCTTCAATATTCACTTATGCTTAGCATGAAATAAAGTTTAAAATGAAAATTGAGAATTTTTAATACTATATTTAAATATGCTTCTGCAGCGTTGAATAAAAACACATATTTGGATGTGATGCTTCTGATACAAGGTTAAAGATTTTTCTAGAAGCATCCATATTTCTTTACTTTTTTTGGAATTATTTTTTGTGACTAAAAACAGAACAAAGAAAATGGCATTACAAAAATAAGAAATACATGTGTAGGGCATAAAAGGATAAAAATCATATAAACAGTATGAAAACTTATGGACACGAGGAAGGAGGAGGAAAGAGAGGGTGGGACAAATAGAATAGCATGAAAACATATACATTACCATATGTAAAATAGACAGCCAGTGGGAATTTGCTGTGTGATCAGGGAAGTCAAACCAGGGCTCTGTGACAACCTAAAGGGGTGGGACAGGGTGGGAGAGGTGAGGGAGGTTTAAGAGGGAGGGGACAAATGTACACCTATGGCTGATTCATATTGATATATGGCAGAAACCAATACAATATTGTGAAGCAATCACCCGTCAATCAAAAATAAATAAATTTATAAAACAGTATGAAGGCTATATGTGGATGTATTTCATATTAGCTATGTAGAAATCTCGGCAAGTTTCAATTGTGGAGGAAAGCAGAAATTCCTTCCCTATACCATTGGCTTTTCTCAATCAACTATAGGGTATGTGCTTTATACTTGAACTCTAAAACTATATGTCAAATTATATAAGGGGGTTTAAGTGTTCTTGCATGGAAAAGTAAACACTAAATATTATATGGAATTTTGTTTTTAATAAGGCACCTCAATATTCTTCTTTAATTGGATGCAAATTTTTCTCTTGCTTTTCAAATAAGAAACATGTAACATCAGACAAGATGTTAGCTGTAACACAGACATGTGACAATAATTTTATTACTGTGAAAAATCAAACGTTTGGAGCAACTGAAGGCGCTAAGGGTAGATTTTCAATAGCACTCAAAATTCTCTCATTTTGAAAGAATTAGGCTTCTGGCCTTCATGAGATGCCAAATTTATAAGCCCACCAGAGCCTCTGTGTTCTTTTTGACCAATTAGCCTCATTTTATATATAGTCAAGAGGAACTGCCACAGCTTTTCTTTGGAAATGGAACAGAGTTGAGAGCATTAAAATGGCCTTTTTCTTCACTTTGGATCCACCGCTTTCAAACAACAATATTTAAGCAACAAAAGAAGAGACCAAGTCAATCTCAGTTTTAGTGATTCCCCTGAAAGTCATCAAATAAAAACGTGAACTTTGAAATTGATCAGGATTAATTTCACTGACACTGTATCATAACATATATCTCTTCAGAGACTCATTTGTTGGGCTGCAGATGCAAAGAAAGTAAGGAAAGAAATAAATCAGAATACAATAAGGTAATTAGACTTTTGCCATTGATAGAATACTAAAAATGTCTGATTTATCAAAGCATTAGCAAACAGAAGTAAACACAAGACTTATATTTTCTTACAAAATACCTAGAGAGGAAGATTAAAATAATAACCAAGACCATGTGTATCAATAAATTTAATTTATAAATATCACCCCATTGCTAAAAGATGCTCTTTCATTTGCTAATTTGAAGAGTACAACAGCAAGGGATGATTTATCAATCCAAGTGCCATTCTGATATGTAACGGCTGTTCTCATCTCCATGGACATTTTCTTACCCAGATGAGAGAGTTCTAGTGAATCTGAAGTATAGCTTAATAAATAAAGTTACTTAGTCTTTTCCTGCAGTCATTATCTTCAATCTGAAATTAAACAAATATATTTATAGTGTTTTTCTTCATCATGATCTCAATCCCAGTGTGCTTACAGTAAGAAAAATAGCTACTTGTGACAGGTATTGTCCTAAGTGTGTATGTGTTGTTGTTGTTGTTCAGGGGCTAAGTCATGTCCTACTCTTTGTGACCCCATGGAGTGTAGCATTCCAGGCTCCTCTGTCCTTCACTATCTCCCATTTGCTCAATTTCATGACCATTGAGTTGGTGATGCATTCTAACCATCTTATCCTCTGCCACCCCCTTCCTTTTTTTTCTCTTCGTGGGTCACAGCCTTGTGGTGGCGGAGAGGCTTGTGTAACTCAATGAAGCTATGAGCAATGCCGTGCAAGTCCACCCAACATGGGTCACAGTGAAGAGTTCTGATAAAAACTTGGTCCACTGGAGACGGAAATGGCAAACCACTCCAGTATTCTTGCCTAGAGAACCCCTATGCAGTATTTTTAAAAGTGTGTATGTACATTATCTCATTTAATTCTAACAACAGCTCTATAAAGCAGATCTTATTATTACCCTCACTTACCAATGAGAAAAATGAGTCTGATAGAAGCATGACAATTTGCTTTTGATAAATGAATTGAGATTTGAACCCAGGCTGGTCCAACTCCAAAATATGTGCTCATAATCACTATAATGTACTTGAAAGTCTTGAGAATCAAAATTCTGTCAAAGACAAACTGTAATACTAATTACAGCAATTGTAATTTAATATAAGCTGTTACAAAAACATAAGTTTCAGTGAAGAAATTTTAGTTGTGAAAGAACCTCAGGAGCCGTTGAAATTCAGTCTTCACTTCCCAGGTGAAGAAGTGGGGGTGATCTACCAAGAAGCCCTTGTGAAGTTATTATATGAACATAAGATTGAGTGGTTGTCCCACAAAGTAAGTCATTGTACCTTTGTCTAGTATATTTACTAGTAGTTAATATAGCAAGTATGTTTAAAATATTATTCAATATGCAACATATCTACCTACACAAACTTGTCAGGGAGACATATCTGCCCAAGATGAGGTGAAATTGTCTTCAAAGTCAAGGAAAATTGACATATTTCACTCCACACTGGCTCCTCTCATGACGTCTTTATGTCAGGCACTGGGACACAGAGATGAAGTGGTCTCAGTCAAGGCTTTGCATGGTAACAATATCCCCAGAAATTCTTATGAATTTTAAGCAATTTACTTGAAATTTAATTTGAAGACCTAGCCTGAGGTTAATCTAAATAATGTGTATGAACACTAAAACAGATGCTATTCCCTGGGTGTGGCAAAGCTCAGCCTCACAAGCAAAAGGTAACTGAGCCTGAAGCCATATTCCTTTTGGAGGTGGGAATGGAAACAAAACTACTCAGATGAAACATCCCTTCCAACATACAGTCTACCCAAGGAATTGCTGAACCACTTTGTGATGCTATCCCCAAACAGTCCATTGAGCAGAATTCTCTGTAGACCTTTCCTAATCGGACCAGGAGGAGCTCAGAAAATCATGAAATCATGTTGTTACATAAAAAGAGAGTCAAAGAATAGAAAGTAAAATAATTCAATAGACTTAGATGGAGGAGTATTTCTTTTTTCTTCTTTTTAAAAAAAGTTTTAATTGGAGGATAATTAACTTGAAATATTGTGTTTGTTTCTGCCATACAACATCATGAACCAGCCATAAATATACATATAACCCTCCCTCATGAGCCTCCCTCCCACTCCCACCAGCCTAAGTCATCACAAAGCACCAGGCTGAGCTCCCTGTGTTATGCAGTAACTTCTCACAATCTATTTTACACATGGTCATGAATATATTTTAATGCTACTCTTTAAAGAGAACTTCTTGTTTTATAAATATCAATATGTATAAACTCAACTAGTTCAATATCCTTGTAAGCAAAGTCAGAGAATTTCAGTGATTTTGTCAAGGTCAAACATCTTGAAATGGGAAAATGAACCAAAATCTCTCGACCTTGGTTCCATGATTCTTCCACTACCCCAGATTGCTTAAACCAATGTCAATGTCTAGTACATATATAAGAAAGATAGGAAAAGAGTAGAAAAATGGTACACTTATTTGATGATGTGTGTATATCAAGATGGAATAAAAGTTACAGTGTAATTTCAGACAAAAAGCTACAAATTTAAAACTTCAAAGTTATTTTGAACATGTCCACAAAAATATTTTTATAGCCTCCACATAATGAGATACACTGCCTTAATAGCCACTTACATGAGCCCATGAGCATTAAGATGTAAGACATGAACTGCTCAGTACACTGTCTCTAATACCTAAAACTTTCCTCCGTGCAGTGTAGAAGGCCCCCAAATTGTCATTAGCATGGTAAGTTGCTCAACATAAATGTCCTCAGACTTTCAAATTACTTTGCCATATCTGATCTGTCATGGAGTCAAAAGAAGAAAAAAAAAGATTGGAAATATCCTGATATTTTGAAAGTGACAGTTTCCTTGGGGTTTGACTTTCTGAATTATAAATTCCTCAGGATGGAAATTTTCTTCTTCATTTGGCACATTTATCAGCTGCAAACTATTACATGACTATGTAAAAATTGGCAATAAAGAAATCCCAAGAATATGGAATAGAAACTGACATGTAGTAAGAAATTCAATAAAGTGTTTGATAAGTGGATGAATGAATAACTCTTATTTTCTTCAATCACTTTCCAAATGATATCAAACAAATTGCATTTATAAAAAATTACAGCATGGTTTTATATAGGTAAACTTTGAGCTTTCTTGAGGAGAGTGAGCTCTCTCTAATTTGTGCTTTATAAAGTCTTCTTTGAAATATTATAATCTATGTTACAATAACATAATTAATATAAAGGTGTTGTATCACACCTTTTTCTTTCAATAATGCACCATTTTTCTTTATATTACTTGACTAAGAAAATATTTCCCTTAATGCAGCACAACTAGAACTTAAAACAGTGTTAGAAACAGTTCTGCATTTTACAAAAGCTTAATCTTCTCATAGGATGAAATAGGATTATTCTTCATCTTAAAATATCAGCTATAGGACTTTCAATATCTTCACTATAAGTGTGAAGTAGGGATTTAAGGAATTAATTCTTATAGTTTGGTCAGGGAAATAGTCATCAAACTAAATGGTTTAGTTTAACAAACATTTCTTGAGCAATTACTAAGTGCCATGGTAAGCTTAAAAATGAATGAAAGATAGTGCTTGCCTTCAGAAACAAATTCGGTAGAGTTCCAAGGAAAATAAAATGGATATGACAACACACACTAGTCTTCCCGCCCACTAATCCTTATCCTCAGGGAATATGTTCCAGGACCCCAAAGGATGTCTGAAACCATGGTCATCTGCTTTGGTCGTCAGAATCAGAAGATGACAATGGCCAGGAATCCTGGGAAGAATAGAGTGGAAAAGCATTAGATTTCATCACACCACTCAGAGCAGTGCCAAATTTAAAACTTAAGGATTGTTTATTTCTGGAATCTTCCATGTAATGTTTTTGGATCATGCTTGACTGTAGGTAATTAAAACTTTAGGAAGTGAAACCGTGGATAAGGGGGGGCTACTAGTATCTTATTAGTATAAGTAAGATTAGGTTAACAATAGTACACCCAGGAGTGGGGATGGACAGTGGAATGGTCTACACTAGGCACAGCATTATCTGTAGAGAATTAAAAAGCCTAACCACATCTTAGTCTACTTACTATCACCATGCTCTGGCAATTCAACTGGGGTTGAAGAATGTCTCCCCGGGAAGTTCACATCCTTCTCAGAACCTCAGAATGTAACTGTATTTGGAAAAAGGGCTGTTGCAGATGTAGCTAGTTACAGTGATGACATGCTAGAGTAGGGTGGGCCCTTAATCCAATGATGGATGTCCTCATTTTCTTCATGGTGTCTTATTTCTCCGAATGAAGAAGAGGAAAAGAGACACAACGGTCAACACAGACAAAGAGCACCATGGGAAAAGATTGCTGCATATAGAAGCCAGAAAACATCAAGGCTTGCCAGCAACTGCCTGAAGCTAGGAGAGAGACACGGAAGAGTCTCCCTCAGTGCCTTCCAGAGGACCTAACTCTCCCAACACCTTGATCTCATACATCTGGCCCCTACTGCTATGAGATAATAAATTTCCCTTGTTTAAAGCCACCCAGTTTGTGGTACTTCATTATGGCAGCACCAGAAACAAAACCCATGATTATTCCTAACTACTTGTTATACCACTGAATATTAATATAATGTGGTCACTACTGAGGGTATATTGTAATCATAATAGCTTATGATTAGTAGAATAATAGTCTGGAAGTAGCTGTGCTATGCTTAATCGCTCAGTCATGTCTGACTCTTTGCAACCCATGAACTGCAGCCTGCCAGGCTCTTCTGTACATCGGGATTCTCCAGAATGGGTTGCCATGCCCTCCTCCAGGGGCTCTTCCCAACCCAGGTATTGAACCCACATCTCTTACATCTCCAGCACTGGCAGGCGGGTCCTTCACCACTAGTGTCACCTGGGAAGCCCCAGATTTGAACCTAGGAGTCTTCAACATCCAGGCTTCTCAGGTGGCAAGTGGTAAAGAATCTGCCTGCCAGTGCAGGAGATGCAAGAGATGCAGGTTCGATCCCTGGGTCAAGAAGATCCCCTGGAATAGGAAATGACAACCCACTCATGTATTCTTGCTTGGAAAACTCTGTGGACAGAGGAGCCTCATGGGCTACAGTCCATGGAGTTGCAAAGAGTTGGACACAACTAAGCATGCATGTGCATCTTTAGCACACATCAAATACCCCAAGCCTTCACATCTTCATGCAGCAAATATCCTCTACCTGGAATACTCTTCTTTATCTAATAAAATTTCATTCATTCTTCCAGACCCAGCTCAGAAGTCACCTCCTCTGCACTCTCCTTGCCAGTTCCCCCAGTCACAGTAATTGTACACTCTTTGAGTCTCCTTCACATCTCTTTTACCACAAGGATAGACTTCGTCACAGTCTGGCTTTGTTGGTACTGGTCTCTTCCCTCCTCACCCACAAAGAGAACGTGATGTTTTGGGAAGTGGAGGCATGTCTCATTAATCTTAGTCTTCACAGTGTGGTAGTTGGGTGCTTAATTCCTAGTAGACACAAATCTGTATTTATTAAAGATGGACCTGAGTGTCAAGTCTGGCTGCATCCTTGACTAGAGGTGTGAATCTGAGAAAATTCCTGAACCCTTCTATCTTCATTGCTCTCATCTATAAAATAGTGATGATGAAACCTACTTGTGAGGTTGTAGTGAAGACAAAGATAGATGAGATATGTGAAAGTGCCCACACAGTGCAGGGCACGGAGCAAGCACAAGATAAATACTTTTTTTAAAAAGATTATGTTCCACTTACAGTTATAAATTGTTGGCTATATTCCCTGTGCTGTACAATATATCCTTGTAGTTTATTTATTATATACTTTGTAGTTCTGCCTCTTAATCCCCTACCCCATCTTGCTCCTCTCCCTATTCCCTTTTCCCACTGGTAACCACCAGTTTGTTCTCCTATCTGTGGATCTGTCTCTTTTTTGTTCTATACACTAGGGTTTTTTTTGTATTCTACACGTAAGCGATATCATACAGCATTTGTTTTTCTCTGCCTGACTTATCTGACTAAGTATAATACGCCTGCAATGTGGGAGACCTGGGTTTGATCCCTGGGTTGGGAAGATCCCCTGGAGAAGGGAATGGCTACCCACTCCAGTATTCTGGCCTGGAGAATTCCACGGACTATACAGTCCATGGGGTTGCAAAGAGTCCAACAGGACTGAGCGACTTTCACTTTCACTACCCCGCAAGCACATCCATGCTGTTGCAAGTGGCAAAACTTCATTGTTTTATGGCTAAGTAGTAATCCATTATATATATATACACCACAACTTCTTTATCAATTTGTATGATAAATATCTTTAAAGGGAGTAAAATAAATGAGTAAGGTGTCGTAGTGTAAAAGCAAATAGTGATAATAAAAACAACCACTTATTAAGTAAGTGCCAGGCACTATTTTAGGTAGAACATAAACATTACATCATCATTCTTCAAATTCCACCAGTTATTATCATAATCATCATTTTCCTTTATTAAGGAATTGAACTGAGGTCTATACAGGTTAAGAAGTTTACCTAAGGTCAAGGGGATAGCGAGATTTGGACTCTGATTCGAATGAGTCCAAAACTCTAGCTTTGAGAAAAAAACCAGAAAGCTGACTGGTATTTAATGTCTCCCCGATTAGTGTACCAGCTCATCCAAATGTCACACCATGATATTTAAACTTCAGGGATAGTCATTTTATCAAATTTTCACCAAAACCTCAGAAAAAAATCTGAACATTAAAAAAGTTATACTCCTTAAAACTAGAAAACTACAGCTGTCAGCAGTCACGTGGGATGTGGCTGTTCTTCATGAAACACAAGCCCTGTTAATTAGAGGTATGTTAAAATTATTGGATGTTGTACAGCACTGTGTACATAATGAAAACTGTCAGGACATCTTGCCACATTCAATGAGATGTTTACAGACGAGCAGTAGAAATAAAAGCTGTAACCAAAGTATGAGTGATATTCTTTTGATGTCAGCTACATGGAGTCCTTCCTGTGACAGTAGCTGGATTTTTTTTTAAAGGAGATTGGATTATAAAATTGGAAAGTGTTTTTCTTTACTGTGTGCTGGTCACAATTCTGTTATAAGGGAAATAAATTTAGATGTTTTGAAAAAATCAAATCATTTATCTTAGTGTTCCCCGAAGTTTGCAAACTGCTGAGCAACGTGATGCTTTGCCCTGCATTCTCCTCATGGAGTCTATCTGGGTAAATTAATTACAAGACAATCCTTAGGAATTAAGTGTATTTTAAGTTCAGAGGCATCTGCTTAGAGACTTCTAATGCCAGTAAATAGTCCCTTTGGAAATGCACTCGTTAGTATGAGTGGTATAATTTTCATTTCCGCTGGCACTGTGGCATATGACTTCTTCAGTTTCAGCTGCCCTCTGACTGACCTGTCAAGGACATAAACCACTCTGAGGATGTTCAGTGCCACTGCACTTCTCTGGTAGGTGTAAGGGACCAGACTGATTTGCTGCATGTAAAGAATAGTTTAGTAGATGATTTTCTCTGGTTTTAATGTGACACATTATCTATATAAACACACATACAGAGCCTGAACTTGTAATAAGCTTAGTAGGCAATAGAACAAAACAAATAAACATTTCCTTAGATAGCAGATATTCCATATGTCTTGAGGACATGAATTAGAAAAAAACCAAAGGGCCTGATTAGTCCATTTTGTAAAATGAAAATACATTTTTATTGGATGCCGGTAAGGTATTGGCAGGGGACTGATGAGAGAGAGGGTGCTTAGAACACAGAGAATGGAAAATGACATTTTAGAATTTTTTCTCCCTCTCTTATAAAATGAAAATATGATGAGTTCAAAATCACCTGATTTTTACAAAGCCACTGTGTTGTGGTTTGGAAGAATTCTGAATCATGGTGATTTTAAGAAAGATGCTCTTTCCCAGGCTTGAAACAAAAGCAAAACATGGCCAACTGCCATTATGCCATTGCTATAAACAAGAAGGCACTGAATGGGCCTCCTCCAGAAAGACACAGAAGGGCCACTTGCCATCCATCCACCCATCAACAAATCTAATTTGGAAAGGTCAGGCAAGGAGGAAAGAAAACTTCAGACCTCTGGCTAAAACAGAGACAAAAACTTAATTTAAATAATAGAATGTTCAAGTGCACATAGAACTGGCATTTGGCTACCCCCAGAAGCATAGTTGACCCTGGGTAATACCACCAAATCAATCACTTCTAATGATACTAATGATAATAAAGGACCATTTACACAGTGCTTATTAGTGTGATAAAGCATATTCATGTGCTGTATCATTTGGTCCTCACAACAATCTCAAGAAGGAGGCTGCATTTGATATCTGTTAAGAACACAGATTTTGGAGTCCAGCCAATTAGTTTAAAATCCCGGTCTCTCAATATACTAGTTGGATCACCTGGGAAACTTAGTTATTCTCTCTGAAGCTGTAATGAGAGTAGGTGAGATCATATAGGAAAAGCATTTTCCCATCACTTGGCTCATGGTAGGCTTACATTGCCTGGTAGTTATTGTTATTATCATTCAGGGATTTCAATAACTTACTCTTTTCTAATCCAGAAATATATTTCTGAAAAAAAAAGTGTCTTTAAACCCAATTTCTGAAATTTTTAAGCAAATATAAGTATTTATTGAATGAATGAATGGAAATAACTCTAGTTCATGATCAATCGGGAAAACATAATTCATTAGATAATATAATATTTGTTGAGCAAACATTTATATCTGAACTCTTACTATGGAACAGGAGCTATTCTTTGAACATCTCGTTTAATCTTCCTATCAATCCTGTGAAGTTAAGTGTTATCCTCTTTCACAGATCACAAAACTAATAGTCCAACAAATTAACTTGCATATGGATACATAACTACCAAGTAACAAAGCTTGGAGTTAAAACTGGGTGTGATTCTATATTTAGGGCTCATTCTTAGTACCATTGCCTCTTGACCCATTACGGGACAATCCAAGACAAACCATAGTGTTGTCCTCAAATCCTGTCCATTTTCTATGGATAGGCTCCATGGAATGAGAAACAAATTTCCTTCTAAATCTAATACACTTGGCTATTCAGCATAACTCCTAGATGTATAATAAGGATGTCATATCTGGTACCATAATGTAACTGTTAATACAGTTAACAATTACAATAAGCTTTTATCTACAATGTGGCCAAAATCATGACTTGCAATGAAAAAAACTAATGATGTGAACCTTGTCCATGATCCTCACCTCTCACATTCTCTTTCTTTATACCAGCTACTCTCCATACACTGCTAATTTAGGGGGAAAGAAGAGAGGGATTTGGAAAGAAAAAAAGGTTAGAGAAGGAAGCACTTCACTCTCACTCAGAATTGAAAACATACGGTCAAAGACTTTAGGAAAAGGATGGAGTTGCTGTTCACCAGCTTTAGCCCTGACTCAAACCTCTGGGTAGGACACATGACCCTATATACATCTCATGGAACTTTCTGCATCCTCTTGGACAAAGTGAGCAGCTGCATATTCCAGTAGAGAAAGTGATTGGAAGGCAATGGATAAAAACGACACTGTCATTCTTTCATTCCGTATATAAATATAGACATATATTTGTCTGTGTCTATGTTAGCCACTCAGCCATATCTGACTCTTTGCAACCCCATAGTCTGTAACCCACCAGGCTCATCTGTCTATAGAATTCTCCAGGCAAGAATAGTGGAGTGTGCAGCCCATCCGTTCTCCAGGGGATCTTCCTGACCCAGGGACTGAACCCAGGTCTCTTGCATTGCAGATGGATTCTTTACCATCTGAGCCACCAAGAAAGCCCCGTATATATGTATGTGTGCATATATGTGTGTGTGTGTGTGTATATATATATATATACACACACATATAGACAGAGAGCATCTTCTACATGTTCTGCATATAGCAAATGCTAAAAATATAAGTGTTTACCGAGTAAATTTAATTTTCTCATTGCAGTGAAAGAGGTAAACCAATTTCTACCCTCAAGAATCCTATAGTTTAGTTTGGAGAAAAGATATTTAACAAATAATTACATGAATGATTATTTATCTTCAACAGTAACAAGTGCAGCAAAATAGAACCACACTGCGCTGTGAGATCAAATAATGGGGACAATATTCTAGACTGGGGCATGAGAGGAGGCTTCCATGGGCAGGGGGCATTTGAGCTAAGGAGGGAAGCATAATTTAAGCAGAGAGTAAGTGCCAGGTCATTCCAGACAGAAAAACAGCAAACTTTTTATCACAGCCTGTGACAACCTAAGATCTGTCCCTCCTTCCTTTAAGACCTTGTCTCCTATTCGTCTCACCCCCAATTCATCACCCACCCTCCATCACTCTTCTCTAGCCCCTTCATCTTCTCTCTCTTCTTTGAACATGTAAGTTCATTTCTGTCTCATGCAGCTTTTGCAATTGTTGTTCCCTCTGCCTGGAGTACTTTTATCCAAGCTCTTCTTATAACTGGGTCCAATATTTGTATCTCAGTTCAAAATTGCTTGTTCCAAGAAACCCCATCCACCATATGGGATGCAGCTTCACCCCTCACTCTACACCAGTCACCATCTACCATATCACACTATAACTGTTCCTTTATAGTAGTTAACAGTTCTTGATGGTTTTTTACTTTTGGGGGGCTTCCTGGCTCAGACAGTAAATAATCTGCCTACAATGCAGGAAACCCAGGTTCGATCCCTGGGTTGAGAAGATCCCTGGAGATGGAAATGAAAACCCACCCCAGTCTTCTTGCCTAGAGAATTCCATGGACAGAGGAGCCTGGTGGACTACAGTCCATGGACTCCCAGAGTCAGATATGACTGAGCGACTTTCACGCACAATGTCTGTTTCTCCCAGCTAGAAAGTAAGTTTCATGAGTCTTGTGTGCCTGACACAAAGAAATCACTCAATAAAAACTGAATATATGAATAAGAATTAGCATTTATAAAAAGATACTATGGTGAAAAGAGATGTGGCATCTCCCAGCAAAAGAAAGGACTGTGTGGTTGAAACATAGTTGAGTGACTTGTTTGCTGGTAGTTGTTTCTCAAATGTTTATGTCTATATGGACAAGATATATAGAGGTAATGGCTCATCAGCTACATTTTAACCAGCTTGACGGTAATCACAATGTCTTCTTAGAAAGAGTACACATGCCCTGCATATAGTAGGCACTCAACCAACTTTTGGCTGATTGAACAATGATTCTAGTCTTTTAAGATCCTGCCACCTTATCTCTACATATCAAATTTCAGCTTCAAAAGTGACTTCCCATCACTGTACCAGTAGATTCCTCACTAACATAGACCTGCCAATGAATAGATATTTGATTGTACCAGCCCTAAGGGAATGCATTCACCTCTTTACAGTTTGGTTCTAGGACTTGAACAAGATATAGAGAGTATCCCTTGGCAAGTCTAATTTTATACATTGTGAACTAAAGACTCATAATAGGGCTAGAGTAAGGTCATCAAATAGTAATATACATTTTTTGTTCTCTACATTCTTGGGTAGAAGGCAGTTTCCCAACACTAACAGATCATCTTTTCTAACCTTCCTGCTCCAGCTGTTCACCCCAGAAAGTGAGTGCTGGTAGGAAGAGACCGACAGTTTAATAATTGAGTAGTAAGTAAAGTGCGGAGGATACATCTCAGCTGCATGAAACCGTCCCCTACAGCAGTTCCACAGCCCTCACAGCTTGGCTTTGAAGCCTGTGAGGTTTGAAGCCAGCAGCTCTCAGAGGAATTTTACTGTAAGTGGTTCCCTGGGTCTCTGCGCATGCTCTATGCTACTGGGCCTCCAAAGCAAGTAGACACATATTAAGGAAGAATTGACAGGGGTATTCTCAGCCTTGAACATTCTACATAGGTAAAAACACTTCATATCTCTAATATGACTGACCAGAATGGATTATTGGGTTAATTTGGGGAGGGGGACGAGAAACTGACAATCCACATAATTTCAGGGCCAATGAGACAGATATGTATATTCTTTGCCTTAATTACGGAGAAAACTGCATCTGGCCTAGACTACCATGACTGGAAATTCCTTAAGGTCAGGGAACATGTCTTTGTATTAATCAAGGGAACAAGTTTTTTTTTTTTTATTAATCAATTTGCACAGGTTCTGGAAAGTCATACTTGGATAAATATTAATGAATGATCATCAAAAATCTATCAATTTCTACAAGATTATGGTTTAAAAACAATCCAATTGCACTAATTTAATATCCTCCTAAACAGGTCTATTATATTGAGGAAAAAATTACAGCTGTAATAGATCTTGTCTTTATCAAACTTCTGCAATTAGCACCTTTTGAACTTGTTGTCAATGATTTAAAAAATTTAATCACCATAGAACTGGGTAAGTTTGTTGGGTTATTTGATAAGTCAAAGAAACTCATTCTGGTTAACTTTAGTAGAAAAAGATTGTATTGGAAAGATACAGCTGTATAGAGAATGTACTGCATGGCTGAAGAAGCAGGTTTGGAAAAGAAAATGCAGCTCTAAGAGTCTCCATAGTAACTCGCCTTTCAAATGAATGAATATTAACCTTTTTTTCTGTCTTTATATCACTACACTCAATATTCAGAATACTAGGAGAAAGAGACTGATTGTCGCAACTTGGGTCCTGGTAACATCCCATGACTAAAGGAGAGAAAAGAAACTTGATTTACATCCCCATCAATATTACACACAATGAGAAAGAGAGAATGCCCAAAATAGATATGGGGGTGTCTTTATCAAAAGGACCTAACAGAAGCAGAAGATATTAAGAAGAGGTGGCAAGAATACATAGAAAAACTACACAAAAAAGATCTTAATGACCCAGATAACCATGATGGTGTAATCACTCACCTAGAGTCAGACATCCTGGAGTGTGAAGTCAAGTGGGACTTAGGGAACACCACTATGAATAAAGCTAGTGGAGGTGATGGAACTCCAGTTGAACTATTTCAAATCCTAAAAGATGATGCTGTGAAAGTGCCGCACTCAATATGCCAGCAAATTTGGAAAACTCAGCAATGGCCACTGGACTGGAAAAGGTCAGTTTTCATTTCAATCCTGAAGGAGGGCTATGCCAAAATGCTCAAACTACTGTGCAATTGCACTCATTTCACACAATAGCAAATTAATGCTCAACATTCTTCAAGCTAGATATCAACTGTATGTGAACCAAGAACTTCCAGATATAAAAGCTGGATATAGAAAAGGCAGAGGAACCAGAGATCAAATTGTCAACATCCATTGGATCATACACAAAGCTAGAGAATTCCAGAAAAACATCTACTCCTTCATTGACTACACTAAAGCTTTTGACTGTGTAGATTACAACAAACTATGGAAAATTCTTAAAGAGATGGGAATATCAGACCACATTACTTGCCTCCTGCAAAACCTGTATGCAGGTCAAGAAACAACAGAACCAGACATGAAACAATGGAATGGTTCTAAATCGGAAAAGGAGTATGTCAAGGCTGTATATTGTCACTCTACTTGTTTAACACATGCAGAGCACATCATGTGAAATGCCAGGCTGGATGAAACCCAAGCTGGAATGAAGATTGCCAGGAGAAATATCAATAACCTCAGATATGTCAATGATATCACCCTTACAGCAGAAAGTGAAGAGGAATTAGAAAGCCTCTTGATGAAAGTGAAAGAGGAGAGTGGAAAGGCTGGCTTAAAACTCAACATTCAAAAAACAAAGATTGTAACATCCAATCCCATCACTTCATGGCAAATAGATGGGGAAACAATGAAAACAGTGACAGACTTTATTTTCTTGGGCTCCAAAATCACTGTGGACAGTGACTGCAGCCATGAAATTAAAAGATGCTTGCTCCTTGAAAGTAAAGCAATGACAAACCTAGACGGTGTATTAAAAAGCAGAGACATCACTTTGCCAACAAAGGTCTGAATATTCAGAGCTATGTTTTTTCCAGTAGTTATGTATGTATGTGAGAGTTGGACAAATAAAAGACTGTGTGCTGAAGAGTTGATGCTTTTGAATTGTGGTGTTGGAGAAGACTCTTGAGAGTCCCTTAAACAGCAAAGAAATCAAACCAGTCAATCCTAAAGGAAATCAACCCTGAATATTCATTGGAAGGACTGATGCTGAAGCTGAAGCTCCAATACTTTGGCCACCTGATGCAAAGAGCCTACTCATTGGAAAACACCCTGATGCTGGGAAAGATGGGGGAAAGGGATGACAGAGGACCAGAGAGTTGGATGGCATCAACCGACTCAATGGACATGAGTTTAAGCAAATTCCGGGAGATGGTGAAGGACAGGAAAGCCTGGAGTGCTGCAGTCCATGGAGTTGCAAAGAGCCAGACACAACTGAGCAACTGAACAGCTTTATAAAAAAAAAAAAAAGGAATGCAATAAGGCTGAAAACCCACAAATATCTACTACAGCAGATGAAGTAGGGGAGAAAGGAATGAACATTTTTTGAGCACTAAGCTCATACTGTGTGAGTTACTTTCCACAAGTGTCTCATTTCACCCTGAGCCACTCTGAGAAATGGGCATTCTATCTTCACTTTGCAGATGAAGAAATTGAGGCTTAGAGAGGTTCAGGGACTTGGTGAACACCACCTAGCTAATAAGCATTAGAGTGAAGGTTTGGACCCAAGTTTATTTTATCTTATATCTGTCCTCTCCTGTGTGTCCCAAGCTTAAGTAACAATCATTCACGGGTTATCGTCAACCCTAAGGGGATAGAGTGAATAGGGTTCTAGAAAGGCTGATCCTTCTAAGAGAAAATGTAATGCTTTATTGACAGACTTGGTTGGTGAAATAAAGTACATCAGCAAAGGAGTAGTCAGGGAGAAAGCCCAGGATTGAGGATGGAAGAGAGGAGTTCATGTCCTGGCTTTGCCACTTTATGATCGTGTAACCCTGGCTAAGATTTGAGATGTGAGTTTCTTAGCTGAAAAAGGAGGCTAATGCTACCTGACAGTTATCTCACAGGAGGCAGCAAAAGCACAGGATTTGGCATTTATACCAAGTCCCTTAACCTCTTTTAGCCTTATTTTTTAATGCAAAATAATGATAGTATATATAACATAGGACTATTATAACAGTGAAATGAGATAGTATAAACAGAGTCTTGAGCACTGTGTAAATGTTCAATAAATATTTTTTCTCTTTTCAACTCACCTAATTCTCATGAGGATCAAGAAAGATAATGTACATGAAAATACTTTAAGAGCTGTGACATGCTACCAAAACTGCAAGTGACATCAAATTAGGCAGAAAATTTTTTTAATTGAATCATAATTTTAATGGTCTGAAAATGAAAGGAAGGGTATTCATTTGAATAGAAATTAATATTTGGTAGGAAAAAATATGGAGTGTGGTAGAGAGTGGCTTGCTGTATTCTAAACCCATTTCCTCTCCTACTTGGGTACCTAGCTAAATGCACTACTTAGCTTTCAGCCTCTCCTGCAGTTAGGTGTGGTCACGTGACTAGTCCAGGTCAAACGGATATGGGGGAGTGTGCGTGTTAGTTGCTCAGTTGTGCCTGACTATTTGTGACCCCATGGACTGCAGCTCACCAGGCTCCTCTGTCCATGGAATTCTCTAGACAAGAACACTGGAGAGGGTAGCCACTCCCTTCTCCAGGGGATCTTCTTGACCCAGGGATCAAACCCATGCCCCCTGCATTGCAGGCATATTCTTTACCATCTGAGTCACCAGGGAAACCCTATGGGCATAAGTTTAGTCCATAAAAATCTCCTAAGAGCAATCTTTCATACACTCTCCTCCAGCATATTTGGATACCATGTTTAAGAGATGCAGAGCCACAAGGTGGAGGGAGCCTGGGTCTCTAAATCCCTATTTGGAGGAAACCTGACCTCTGATCAGAGACATACATTTTTACTTTACATAAGCAAAAAACAAGTATCTGCTCTGGTAAAGTATTAAGGATTAAGTTTTTGCATTTATGTTTTTAACAGTGTTATATTAACACATGGATTCTCAGCCTCAGAACTATTGAAATTTGGGGCTGGATTCTTCTTCAATACCAGGGTGGAGTTGGGTTTGTTTTGTGCTTTGTAGGATGTTCAACTGAATCCCTGGCCTCTATCCACCATATACCAGCAGCATTCCCCACCCACCCCCCTCCCCTGGCTTGAAAATCAAAAATGTCCCTTGAGTGGTGGTCCTTAGTCATGTCCTCCAGGCTCCTCCACCCATGGGATTTCTCAGGCAAGAATACTGGAGTGGGTTGCCACCTCCCTTCTCCAGGGGATCTTCCCAACCCAGGAATCCAATCCACATCTCCTGTGTCTCCTGCATTGCAGGCAGATTCTCTACCCACTGAGCCTTCAGAGAAACCCCTCAAAAATGTCTCTGGACACTGACAGATATCCCCTAGGGGGCAAAAGTCTCTTGATTGAGAACCACTACCACAACTACTCTTGGAAATTAATTCACTTTTTAAAAAAATTGATCTGTACAAGACTGAGATAGAAGGGATAACTCTCCCCAAAGTTAGTAGAAAAATAGCTAAGGTGCCTAGACTACAGATAAAAACTGAGTCCAAAAGCAAATTTGTTACATGCTGGGGATTAAAATTCCTAAATAAAATTACTTTCCAGATCTGCTGTTGCTCTCCAACTGGATCAGAGGTACCATAATCAAACACAACACTTTCTACTTTAGACTGTTGTGAGATCTTCAACTGTTGCAATACTATTTCCCGAGTTAGGTTTATTCCTATGCTCGGCAATGGCGCAGGAAGAGAGGTGTCTGGGTCTTTCATCAGAGTTATATTCTCCTGCTTGTCCTCAGTGTATAGGAATATAATGATCTCATAGTGTAGATGGTTTAACATAAAAATCCTCCCTCTGCACAGCTTTCAGAAATCATTTTGGTGGAGTAAAAGCCAAGTAGCAATATATGAGCACTTTCTCTTACACATTTTATTCATCATTCTAAAAAAAAACTCATAATGCAAAATTTTTCAACTTATAAAATGTCCACAAGATAAAATTTTTTTCATTTTCTTTCTCTTTTTTTCCCCTCTTTCAAAAGGTTTCTTTTCTTTACTACCATGCTAAGAATATATTAGAGAATCTGTGAAAGTCTGCTGATCAGATTTAATTGGGGCATTATTCTGTTACAAATATTTGAATAGGAATTTCCTTCTCAGCATTGATGAGTATAACTCATTCACATGATACAAAATAAGTTTTTAGAAGGAATATTGTTTTTTTTTCCTTCCTTGGTTTTCACAGAAAGATCTATCAACCCAAACTGACAATAATATACATACACTGAAAACTATAAGAGCATAAAAAAGGATCATGCTTAACAATAAACAAATCATAAATTTGATAGCAAGTTGGTTGTGATATTCAAATTTCCATATTTTTTAAAAAATGCTCAAATTCATAAATGCTATCCATTTTAATTGTTTCATTTATTTTAAGCACTTTTTTAAAAAGTATATCATAAAATCAAGACTGGAATAGGAAACAGATATGTGTGAAATTTGGGAAATTATCAAGTTCTGAATACCAGTACCTCAATTTTTCTTTTTAAAGGTATTACATATGGCAAAATTAAAAATCAGGCATCTCAAAACCAAACATGTGTACATGTGTTATATTTCATACTGCCAATAACTATTAATTTGCTCCTTCCAAAAAGCATAGCAAATATGAGATGGTTCTGCTTAATTTCCACTTCTCAAAGAAGAACATACAAACTGGGAAGAGAGAGGACTTGATGTATTTATGTTTTTGTCTAAAGAGAATTATTAGTCTTAACTGCTTAAAACTCCTGGGAAATCAAAGTACCATCACTAACTGCCATCTCTGAACAGAAACCCCTGAACTTCCCATACAAATGTTGCCTGCCACTGTAAGCAACCTTACACCAGATAAATGGAGCTGCTCTTAAGTCCCCTCAGTTATCCTTACATTCTATTATGATTTTAGTTAGGTGATTCTTCCCATACACTGGAAATATATACGTACAGTAAATCTCTTTCTAAAGCTGCATTAATATTCAGCATGCATATGATAAGTGAACAATAGCACAACATCATTCATTTTCACATCCACACTCATTCTTGTTATGCCTTTGTACCACCATACAGAAAGCCCCTGAGTAATCCTTCAAGAAAAAGTTAGCAGAAGCTGGGTTTACTGTGTGCATGGGAGGAGGCACCGTGTCTAAGAACTCACATTACCTCTTTGCGTAAAATGTTCGTTAGAATCCGGAGAAAAATATACCCCAGCTTGCCAGGCTGCACATTTTGCTGTAGCCCTGACGGAAGCAGAAAGTCCCCACTCTGATGCCTAGAAAGAGCTTTCCCAGCTGGAATTTGGGGATAGACTAAAAAAGTTCTTCCCCTGAAAGATGGATTAAATTGATCATTTTTTCCTAGACATAGTGCACTTCAGGCTCATTTTGCTTTGTAATTAAGAAGAAAGCCAGAAACATCATTTACACATTAAGAATTTAATAGATATATTTTTCTAGCTTTATGCATTAGCACAGGACAGCCCATTAATGAAATAAGTCTTCCTTCAGGGTCAATTTAGATGGCTGTAATCTTCTGCAAATATATTGCAAATGAGGATCATTTAATGATCTTAAAACTAACTGCCAGGAGAGGATTGTTATAACTCTCCAGACAACAAAAAGAGACTTGGCATAGTATGCATAGCCTTTCTTTAATGTAACAAATGCTTTATTTCTGGCCACCAGATTTTTTTTTTAATTGCAAGTATTATCTTCATTTTAAGGTTAGTCTCTGGCTTGCTGACCTGGGAGGTTGATTCTGATTATTGAAACCTCAGGGCTGCATTAAATGATGAATAAAAAGATAACAGTGTTGCAATGAGAAAATGTATCCATTGGTTTGCTGATATGGTCTTGACTGTCAACCTCTGTCCAGCTTCTTTTGGTCTCTGCTCTGGTTCATCCTTGTCTGCAGAACTTCCTGGTTTGATTCTATTAACCCATGTGTGCTGATGTCCACTGAAACAACACTTATCATGTGTGTAGCATTCAAGCATTTTAAAAGTTCTTATTGACTCCTGAAAACAACATGAAATGGCAGGTATTGAGCACATATTCCCAGGTGGTGACAGAGTTAAAGAACCTGCCTGCCAATGCAAGTAGACATTAAGAGGTGGTCCCTGGATTGGGAAGATCACCTGAGGGCACAGCAACCCACTCTAGTATTCTTGCCTGGAGAATGCCCATGGACAGAGGAGCCTGGCGGGCTACAGTCTATGGGGTCACAAAGAGTCAGAAGCAACTTAGCATGCACGCATGGAGCATGTCAATTTCCCTTTTCATAACAACTAAGAAATCTGGGGATCCAGATTTTCATTCAGCCCTTCTTGCCTCCAGCTAGAGAGCTAAAATTCAGGTCTTCTGACACGTCTCACTATCTATCTATTCACATCAATCTTGTGACCCCTTGCCTTTGGAAAAGCCCTGGTTGAAAGCAGTGGAGGTCTAGAGGGAAGATATGGCACAAAATCTCCACACCCTCAGCGAGTACTGTGAAAACAAAACATTGGCCCTAAAAACATAGCAGAGACTACAGGTGTGTGTGATAATTAACAAATGAATGAAATAGATGTAGTAGGTGTTAAGACGTTCATGAGAGGGAGAAATATTATGGGACACAGTAATCAGAGAAGATTTGGTGGAAAAATGTAGACTTGAAAGAAGGGCAGTTATTATATGTTGTCATCAAAAGGCAGCACATTCGAATGTGGGACTTTGAAATCAGATGGGCCTGGACTTCAGTCCTGGCTCTGCCATTTATTAGCTAAATGGCTCTAGTCCAATTATTTAATTTCTCTAAGATTTATCCGTACAATGGGAACAATTATTAGCACCTGGCCCGTAGAAGTATTGTTGATAATATGTGAGATAATGTATGTAAACTGCTTATAGTAAAATGGTTGGTACAGGATCAGTGTTCAGCTTAAGAACAACTTAAGCAAAGAACTAGAGATGAGATACAAGGACTGCCAAAATATAGTGATTAAATGAGTGAGGTTTGAGCAAAACTTTGTGGAAAAGAGTAATGAGAAACTTGTAGGGGCCCCTGAATGCCAAAATAACAATTTTGCCCAGTGGTTTTCTTTCTTTCTCCCCTCCCCCCCCTTTTTTTTACAATTCAGAATCCTTTCTCAGAACTAAAATGTTATTTTCAATATACATAAAAAATATTAATAGAGCCGCTCTGGTTGGAGCAGATGTAGAGAATCCAGAGCCCCATCTGTTCAGTATCTCCAACATCTTTTGGAAGGAAACCCAAATTGGAAACCATGTCTTTTGACAACAAGGAGTCTTGAAATCTTCCTCCAGAAAAGTGATATGATGAACATTTACC
Organism: Muntiacus reevesi; assembly: GCF_963930625.1. NCBI lineage: Eukaryota > Metazoa > Chordata > Mammalia > Artiodactyla > Cervidae > Muntiacus > Muntiacus reevesi. The sequence goes on along the minus strand of NC_089249.1, from coordinate 141,690,362 downwards.
TGGCAGCAGTAGGCAGAATCCAATAGAGGACAGAGACACAAATGACCACTTAGTGTCCTGTTGTAGTTGTCAAGTGATAGATAATGCTTTGGAATGGAATAGTGCGGTGGAAGTGGGAACAGAGAGGCACATGTGCCGGAGTCTTTACCAAGGACAACTAGAGAGGTCTTTGCAAGAAGGGGAAGGATGAACTAAAAGGGATCAAAGATGATTCACAGGATATAGACCTGGGCAATCATTGGTGGAATCCTCAGTGCTGCTCCTCAATTTCCAAAAACTCTTGTTAAATTCTGTTATGCAGGAATGAGGGCTAAGGTCATTATTTGTGATTTAAAGAAGTGCTGGGTAGTTAGAATAATAATAACAAAAAAAGAATAACACTAACGAAACTTATTTGGGGGAATGATAATGAAGGTTAATTGGTAGGGGTACAGTGTGGAGTGAGGCTCCTGGTCAGATAAAACACTGAGTCAAATTAAACAGTCTTCTTTACCCAGAATTCTATTCTTTAAAATGTTGCTGTTTATCTTGAACTCTTGAAAGAGGAATAGAATAAGAAGTTTTCCACAAACGTATTTAACCAAAACCCTCTTTTTAGAAATATTTGTATGGGATTAATGCTTTTGGGAATCCATTTTGGGTTATGCTGCTCTCTGAAAACCAACAAAGGATCCTTGAGGAAGTCTCGTTCCAATCATCACTCACCCATTGGAAATATACTATGTTTTAGACAAATGACGTCCTCCCCAGGAACTGAATATCTATTAAGGGAGGCCCACACATAACCCATGTTATATATCTACAATACTTACAAAATGCTTGTAGTGCTTTGGAAAGAGCAAATGAGTCATGTGGCTACAAATAAGAATGCTGGTTTGGTAGTTCAAATGGCATGTGGTGAGGCTAGAATGGTGGTTAATAGTCATCATTATCAATATCATTGGCTGCCACCCATTGAAAGCATGCTATATGCTAAGTGCCATGCTAAGTATATTAAAGGTATATCAAAGTATACAAAGTATATTAAAGTATATCAATAAATCTTTCCTACTAACTATAAGGTAGGTACTGTTATCATCTACATTTTACATATACCAAAAAATGGAGACTTAGAGAGATAATATTATTTCCCCAAGTCTCATGCCACCTAACTGGCAAAATATGAACATAATTCCAACTAATCAGAACCCAGGGTCTGTGTGCTTAACTATTGGGATACATGGACTTCCTAAATCTTGTTAGCTGTCCTAAGAAGTGTGGACTTCACCATGGAAGCTTTGGAGAGCCACAGAAGGTTCTATACCTCTTCTGTCCTTTGACAAATCTTTGAAAACACATTGAGTCAGAGCCCAAATCGTAAGAAAAAGACACTTGCTAAACTACCAAACCACATCTGCCTTGCAGGAAAGCTCATGAGTCAGAGACTCCAAACTGCCTGGGGCTTTTCAAATGAAAGGCCCTTCTGTGTCTGTCTGCAAGCTACTATCCTGCTGGGTTATCTTCTTCAATAACTGTTTCTTAGCATTGCATTGCTGCACCATGAAAATCTTGCTTTATTGTACCTTCTTCAGAGAATCCACAGCTCCACATTCTGTCTGTCGTGTGGGTTTACTGAGAGCTAACTTTCAAAGTCATGCATTCTATGTTAAGTGTATTTTAAACCATGCAGCATCACATTAAAAAGAAATGGCAGTCATTCTGCCCTGGAAACTGTTCCCTAGCATGACATTACTTTAATTCACTGGCTCCTTGTAATCAAGATCTAATAAACAGCACCTTTAAATAAGTCCTACACACAGCCTGCATTGTTACAATCAATTGAACTACTTAAAAAAGAAAACCTCTGAGGCTATCTGGAGGCATTCTGTGCTTCCCTCTGTTTTATGGCACAACCTTAGACACGACGTGTAAAAAGGTCAAGACAGCATGTAGCGTTTGCATTAAACAGCAGAACACTAATTAGTTTTGGTGACAATGGGGTTCTGTTAGCATGTTCTAATATTTTGATGCCTAGTTTTGTTTGAAACCTCTAGCTATATTACACAAAAGCTCTTCTATCTTCCAGTTTTCCTTTTCTTGATTTTTCAACTCCATTATCTGTTTGAACAAAGAACATAGATTTTCTATTACTATATTTGCATTAAAAGTCTGTTCTAAAATCTAATTTCAAAACAGTGCATTTCAAAGAAGGCAAAAGAGAATTTAATGTGGAACCCAATATTTCTCCATTAGTTCCATCCCTTTTTCAAATTTCAAATGTAAATTGTGTTAAAACATACCATCAGTGAATTTTAATTTATACAATTAACTATCCAGAGCAAGTGTACCATGTTATAAAAGGTTAAACATTAACTTTCGAATGTTAAATTTTTAATGGATTTCCACATTCCTGAATTCCATATTAAGCTAATAGAAGAAATCATATAGATTTTCAAAACCAAAGAGATTATTTTTCCATCACTGTGTTTATATCTATATTCTCATTCTTTTTAGAATATAGATAAATTCCTAGAACATTCTTCAAGATAAATAACTACAACAGAAGAAAATAACATTGAGACTTTATCAACAAATTGATAGAATACCAATTACTATAAGTAATTAAAACATAGCATAGTATGACTTTCTATATAATAAATAACACACTGAATGAATTTTCCTCAGCTGATTTAGGAATTGCCAATTCCCGTACAAGACAGATTTATGTCACTTTTTGGTCTCATTTGCTGTTTTTTGACCAGTTTGAGATTATAAGCTTACATTGGTCACCATCTTTCCAAGAGGTTATTGGGCTAATGCTTTAATAATACCTTCTGACTCTGTACTCCCTTGGGATTAAAAGCAATCAAATCTGTAGGTGGGGAAAAAAAAACCCACATTCTTCTTTGTTCCTTCTAGCTGACTTGGCTATGGTCTACAGAAGCTGAACTTTCATTAAAAGAAAATAAAGTTTCTAGCCCTTCATCTTGTAAAGGTAGCGTCTTTATACCGTAAATCAATACACTGCTGTTTGGTTTGCTCTCTGGCTAGACAGACCAAAACAATATAGCATCAAGGGAAGTGGGAGCATCCCTTCCAAGCCATTAGTCTTAATGGAGTGCCCACTTCAAAACTGACTTCTTACTGCTTCCATGATGCCAATTTAATTGTTATCAAGGCAGACCCAATAAACAAATCCAATTATGCAGCCAATTCTTTATAACCAAAATGGGATATATGCGGGTGTGCTAAAGACTGCTTGCCTAAACATGTAAATACATTACTTTATCTCATTCTATGAAAGAAGTGATTTTTTGAATCTCCATTTTATAAAGGAGGAACTTGAGACTCGGAGAAGTTAACTAACTTGCTGAAAATCACATAGTTTGTTAAGTGGAGCAGCTGGGACTCTAACCTGAAGCCATCTAATACCATATTTTAGTCTCTTAACCACAATATTAGGTTGTCTAGCAAAAGCAGTAACCCAGTTCCGCTTTCATTTATATTCTGTACTATCTCTGAACATTTCCAAGCATTTGCCTTACAGTGACTCTTATTGGAACAGAATAAAATGATATTTTCTGGCTCATCTATTTACTGCACCCAACAGAAATGACTCTCAAATCATGAAGCATCTTTATCTCTACAAATGGGGAAAAGCATACAAGCTATGGTGTCAGAGTAGCCAGGTACTTTGGGCAAGTTTCCTACCCTCTCTGAGCATACATTCTCGTCTATAAAATGAAGATGATACAGCTACTGTCTAGGGTCATTGTTAGTACTAGAGCTAATTGTTTATCAAACACTAGCTCCATGCCAGGCCCAATGCAAGAACTTTATTTATATTGTCTTATTTCATTCTTACAATGATCCTCTGTAGATATGCTTATCTTGACACATATTCATCCATTCATTTTTTAAAAATTAGCACTTGCTGGGTGCTAAGGATACAGCACTAGTCTTGAGAAGCCTGATGCTGCCAACTTGAGTGACAGATTTATGTCACTTTTTGGTCAATCATTAATAATGATGATGCTAGAACTCAGAAGTTTTTGCTTTTATTAGGTTTTTGACATAGGTGAGATCTTTGCAAGCTAAAGTTGAGAATTCTGTACTTGGCCTGATGGCATTTAGATCTGTGATAAAGACTGTATTGTGAAAGTACTGCACTTAAGTTATGATTATTGCTTGAGGCCTATTACAGGTAATAAGCAATCAGTTCGGTTCAGTTCAATTGCTCAGTCATGTCCAACTCTTTGTGACCTCATGGACTGAAGTACGCCAGGCTTCTTGTCCATCACCCAGAGCTTGCTCAAACTCATGTCCATTGAGTTGGTGATGCCATCCAGTCATCTCATCCTTTGTTGTCCCCTTCTCCTCCTGCCCTCAATCTTTCTCAGCATTAGGGTCTTTTCCAATGAGTCAGCTCTTTGCATCACGTGGCCAAAGTATTGGAGTTTCAACTTCAGCATCAGTCCTTCCAATGCATATTCAGGGCTGATTTCATTTAGGATTGCCTAGTTTGATTGCCTTGCAATCCAAGGGATGCTCAAGAGTCTTCTCCAACACCACAGTTCAAAAGCATCAATTTTTCAGCACTCAGCTTGCTTTATAGTCCAACTCTCAAATCCATACATGACTACTGGAAAAACCATAGCTTTGACTAGATGGACTTTTGTTAACAAAATAATGCCTCTGCTTTTTAATATGCTGTCTATGTTTGTCATAGCTTTTCTTCCAAGGTGCAAGCATCTTAATTTCATGGCAGCAGTCACCATCTGCAGTGCTTTTGGAGCCCAAAAAAATAAAGTCTGTCACTGTTTCCATTATTTCCCATCTATTTGTCATGAAGTGATGGGACTGGATGCCATGATCTTAATTTTCTGAATGTTGAGTTTTAAGCCAACATTTTCACTATTCTCTTTCAATTTCATCAAGAGGCTCTTTAGTTCTTCTTTGCTTTCTGCCATAAGGGTGGTGTCATCTGCATATCTGAGGTGATTGATATTTCTCCTGGCATTCTTGATTCCAGCTTGTGCTTCATCCAGCCTGGCATTTCCCATGATATACTCTGCATATAAGTTAAATAAGCTGGGTGATAATGTACAGCCTTGACATACTCCTTTTCCTATTTGGAACCAGTCTGTTATTCCATATCTGGTTCTAACTGCTGTCTCTTGACCCGCATATAGATTTCTCAGGAGGCAGGTACAGTGGTCTGGTATTCCCATTTCTTGAAGAATTTTCCACAGTTTGTCATGATCCACACAGCCAAGGGCTTTAGTGTAGTCTATAAAGCAGAAGTAGATGTCCTTCTGGAACTCTCTTGCTTTTTCGATGATACAATGGATGTTGGCAATTTGATCTTTGGTTCCTCTGCCTTTTCTATATCCATGTTGAACATCTGGAAGTTCATGGTTCATGTACTGTTGAAGCCTGGCTTGGAGAATTTTAAGCATTACTTTGCTAGCATGTGAGATGAGTACAATTGTGTGGTAGTTTGAACATTCTTTGGCATTGCCTTTCTTTGAGATTGAAATGAAAATTGATGTTTTCCAGTCCTGTGGCCACTGCTGAGTTTTCCACATTTGCTGGCATATTGAGTGCAGCACTTTCACAGCATCATCTTTTAGGATTTCAAATAGCTCAACTGGAATTCCATCACCTCCACTAGCTTTGTTCGTAGTGATGCTTCTTAAGGTCCAGTTGACTTCTCATTCTAGGATGTCTGGTTCTAGGTGAGTGATCACACCATCGTGATTATCTGGGTTTTGAAGATCTTTTTTGTACAGCTTTTTTGTGTATTCTTGCCACCTCTTCTTAATGTCTTCTGCTTCTCTTAGGTCCATACCATTTCTGTCCTTTATTGTGCCCATCTTTGCACAAAATGTTCCCTTGGTAGCTCTAATTTTCTTGAAGATACCTCTAGTCTTTCCCATTCTATTGTTTTCCTCTATTACTTTGCATTGATAATAAGCAATACTTCCTGATAAAAGTTTCTGCTAACTAGACTACATTCCTTACTGTCCCTCAAACATTCATTTTCCCTTCCCAGAATTTGTTAACTGTGTATCTGCCTGAATTTCCTTCCTCTCCTCAATTTTTCAGATCTGTCTTGTTATTCATGCATTCATTTATTTAGCAAATATGTATAGAGTGCCTAGGGTGTGCCTGGAACTGTTCTGTGTGCTTAGGATTCAGCAATGAAAAATCAGATAAAAAATATCCTAACCCCATGGAGCTTATATTTTAGTGTAACAATTAATCATTCATTACACCTGTAGCACAGAGAGGAGTGCTCTGAGTGTGGATGGAGGGTGGAACTGGTCAGTGGCTACAAGGTTTCTAAAGAGCACTAATGGGTATCCCATGTGAGACCCCATTTCTCTAGGGAGGCCTTATACACACCTCTGGGTTCTGAATAACAATAACTCTACTTTGTAAAGTAGGTAAACAGAACTAAATCACCCTACTTTTGGCTAAGTCAAAACAGAACTAAAGACCCTGCCATGTTTCTGCTTTTCCCTCTTCAAAGGAGTCACCCTGTCCTGCCAGCTTAATGATTCGATCTGTTCACCTTTCGGTTTGTTTCACAATCAACTGCTGCTCAGCGCCTCATCCGTGCTCCCTCCAGCTGGAAAGGGGCCAGGTATGGGGCGTGCTGGAGGGTCCCTGGCCCTGAAACTCTGGACTGGTTTTTGGAAAAGTCCAAATTACCAACTTTAAAACAACAAAATAAATAAACAAACTTTATTTTAATCAGGCAGTAAATTATTTTTTTCAAGAATGTAGCTAATAGAGCATAACTATATATCACATCACAGGAATGCTCATCGCAAGAATGTAGCTAATAGAGCATCACAATACCCAATATGTCTTGAATCCTGACTCAATATTTTTAATTACTTACCTTTATTGGTCAGAAAAAATACAGAGACAAGTTTCAAGTAAAACCTTTTATTGGACTAATGGTGGAATATTGACAGATAAGCTTTGGGGATATAGAAAACTCCCCTCTAGGTCAGTAATGGATTGACTATGAGGAAAGGATTTCCGTAGGCAGAGAAGTTTTTCTGTCAATATTGTACAGTTTATCTGATAAAAGGTATTACTCAAAACATGCTGGGTGTTTTGCTTTGGCATAAAAAAATGAGTCTTGTGTGCCAAAGATGTTGTTACATAGGATGAATCTCATGTATCAATAAGTCAGCCATTTGACCCTTCAAGCCCCTGTTTCCTCATCTGAGAAATAAAGATAATAAAATCTGCTCTGCCTACTTCATAGGGTTATTGTATACAATCAGGTAATGGTTGTAAAAACATTTTTATAACTGGAAAGCATGATAAAATATGTGATATTTTTATTGACCATTAATATGCTTAAGCTGGGGCTTCCCTGGTGGCTCAGATGGTAAAGAATCTGCCTATAATGCAGGAGACCCAGTTTCGATCCCTGGGTCAGGAAAATCCCCTGGAGAAGGGAATGGCTACCCACTCTAGTGCTTTTGCCTAGAGAATCACGTGCACAGAGGAGTCTGGTGGGCTACAGTCCATAGAGGTCGCAAAGAGCTGGACATGACTGAATGACTAAGCACACACACACATGCTTAAGCTACTATGCAAGTTTTTTAGAATTACTGTTTCAACATTCAAGTCAACAAAATACTCTTGAGACCCTACTATGGGCCAAGCACTGCAATTTTACCCATCAACATTTTCATGCAGAGATACAAACTCCTTAAAAATTAAACAAGTAAGAGAAGATGTCAGGCATAGGGAAAGTTAACCCTTGTCCTGGTGGTCGTGGTGGTTCAGTTACTAAATCATGTCCAACTGTTGTGACCCCATGGGCTGTAGTCTGCCAGGCTCCACGGTCCATGGAGTTTCCCAGGCAAGAATACTAGAGTGAGCTGCCATTTCCTTCTCCAGGGGATCTTCCTGACCCAGGGATCAAATTCGAGTCTCCTGCATTGCAGGAAAGGAAACAGTTCTGGAAGGACAGAGGGAATCATTTGTAAAGTTGAATGAATATTCTTCAGCCTTATCATAGTGGATCTGAAATTTATCCTCACATGAGAAGTCATGTGTCCCTTCTTCTCACAGAGAAGAGAACTTGGCTCCCTTTTTCATTTTTGATGTCACTTGAGGCTGTTGTCCAAGAAATTTCCATTCCTGAACTACAAGTGCATTCAAATGACACAAGGAAATGAAGGTAGGTGAAGACAAAACTAGGATCAGATCCTTGAACTTGGCTTTAACAGAGAGAAGAGTTTCCAAGAGATATCAAGAAATCAATAATTACACACACAAAACTTAATAGTGCTATTTTATATTCAGGCTTTTCAAACCCTTTGGCTACTTTTTCGTTTAAGATGCTAAAAAAAAAAAAAAGTAGTAATAACTAGAAGCAATTGTTTTCCTTTTCCATTCTCAGTTCATCCAGTGATTGGACTGAAGTTTGTTTGTTTCCACAGGCAAAGACCATGAGGGCCCAAAGGGATTTTTAATAGAGTTATACACCTCTAGAAATAGGCTTTTGTTATAAAAAATCCAAATGCAACCTTAATTATAGACACACAAACACAGCATTAAAGACATTGAGATCTTGGGCCAGCTAGATGACTTGAAACACCCAAATGTAGTATTAACACTTTCTGTTCTCCATCAACTCAGATTACACATCACTGGCCAGATTTAAGTCAATCAATATTGGCTTCAAGAATGCAAAATTATTCACTGTTTTCTAGTAATCTGGTACATCAGTATTCCTAAAATTGTTTCATAAAGATGTATAATTTCAAAAACCACTGTCCTTCCTTCATAAAAACTAGTACATTTACTTGTGTTTTTTTTTTAACACTTTGCTTTTTATAAGAAAATCATAAGGACATGACCTATAGCCACAGACTCTGAAGAACAATCATCAGTGATTAAAGAAAAAAGAAAGAAATAGTTCACTGCTGAATATACTCTTTCTCCTTTATAAGAAATGTCACAGGGCTATTTTTCGTACTTAAGAGAAATGGCATTGTGATGACTTTGTCCCTTCACATAATCACATGCTCTGTTCCATGCTCACACCCTGAGCAAAGCACCCCCATCCCAAACACATGGAACAAAAGGAGACCTCCTTGGGATTTCTTCATATTAGCTACCAAAAGAATCTTTCCACCTCTCTTATCACTGATCATTTATTCATTCCATAAATATTTGCTAATACCTACTCTGTGCCTGGCAATATGCTAGATTCTGGGGTCACAAAGGTGGCGATGATGGGCTGGTTCCTGCTCTGACACAGTTCATCATCCAGTTATTACAGATGCAGATGAGGGAAAGGACAACTACCTAGACATATGGGGACGTATGAGATGAACTGGGGTGCCCTGGCTACTCTGAGCAGAGCCACCTAATCCAATCTGAAGAGTCAGAGACACTTTCCTGGAGGATGGACTTTCTTAGTTGAGTACTGAGCCAAGGAAAGAGTGGAGATGTAGGTTTAAGACAAAAAACCAATATCATGGCTAAGAAATGGTTTTGGATGGATTTCAACAACAATCTAAAAAAGAGAAAACAAAATTCAAAAATAAGACAGCTGACCTTTGAAATTAGATGTTTAGGGCCTTTCTAGAGATACATGGTGTGGAACAGTAGGAAACGAACAGGAATTGGACTGAGAAAGCTGGGTTCAAGTTCAAGGCTCTAATTCATGTAAACTAATGGACCCAAGAAAAATTACTTTAACTCTATGGGGTGTGGTTGTTTCTTCTCATCTGTGAAACAGGAATAATAATGTACCATCTCTGCCATTCATATAGAATTGTTAGGCTCAAATGAAAGAGTGGATGTGAAAATACTTTTTACACTGTAAAGCATTACATAAATGTTAGTTATTATTATTAAAACAAAAATGGAAGTGGGCTAGTAGAATTAATAGGATTTAGATACAAGAAAAAACAGAGATTATGAATATAAAGTGAAAGAGAGTTCCCTTTCTTTCTAGGGTAATGGCCAAAATTAATTTCCCAAAGTCCGGGAAATTTGCCAGAAATATATGAAGGAGGTGCAAGTCTCTATTTTTTTTAAAAAAGGAAGAAATTTAATATCTGATAAAAAGCAGTGCTCAAAGGGAGATAAGCTCTGTTCTCTCTTTAAAATGCCAGAGAGGGAAGCAACAGAGTAAAATATACTGTTGAAAAAGCTCCTAAAATCTCTAATGACCATATAGATATTTCCAGCAGCTAAAGTATTTAAGTGCACCACAGATTTTAAAAAAGAAAACGTAAACCTAGTGGAATAAACACAGGAGGGAAAAAAATCAAGCTGAGGTGGAACGTCTGTACAAAACTCAGATGATACAAATAGGCATAGGTAGAGCAGGATGATGGAAGAGGAGAGAAAATTTCAGCAAGAACACAAACACCCACTGCAAGCGTTTTCTCCTCCAGGCACTGGGCTTTGTGCTGGGGATGGATGAAGCATCGTTCCTGTCTTCTAGGCCTCACTGTACACCATAGACCCCTTAGAGCATTTTAGAGGCAAATGGACAGAAAGTGATAATGGGCTTAAGGCCTAACAACAGATGGTCTAAGGTGGTGCTAAAAGAGAAAGATCAAAGATTCTGGAGTTGTTTACAGAGCTGTTTGAAGCAGAAAAAGAAAATACCCACAGCTCAGAGCATGACCTGTATGATCACAGATGTAAGGAGGGGCATGCTTTCCTGAGTCTGAGGATTACATTCCTGGCTCCAAGAATCGCCAGCAGAAACTTCCTGTGCAGCTTCTGCTGGAATAAGGGAGAAGAGGAAGAAGTAGAAAGGTGTTAATTAGAACATAATTCAAAGGACAGAGGAAGGATATCAGGAGTGTGGTTTCCCAATATTACTTAAGACAGCAGCAGCATCTTCATCACCAGTCTCTTCATCACCACAAAATGATAATAATTTCAACATGCATGACAATGTATTTTAATGTAGTTTTGAAGAATATACAGTATGCCATCTCTAACTCTTCTGTTACTACAATAATAAAAACATTATTATTCTCATGTTATATATAGGGAAACCTGTGGTTTAGAGAGCTGAAGCAACTCATTCAAGGACACATCATCAAACCTGCCAGTAGAGAAAAATGGGATGTATATTTCTCTGGATTAAACAAAAGTGTTTAGCGAAATAAGCCATAAGTTTTCTTGAAGACCTCACATAGATGCAATCTGCCAAAAGGCTGATAAAATATCAGTGGATGCTATAAATAGGAGTTCAGGATTCCTCTGTGTCCCAGTTAGCGGTCAGAACAAACCAGGTGCTTGCAACTGCCCACAGGTAACAGGTGCCAAGGACTGGGAAAGCACAGGGTTTGTCCAGAGCACCAGAGACAGCAGAACTGCTGGATGAAGATGGTTCAAGGAATTATGATGCTAATAATAACGATAATCATATGTTGCGACCAAGGGCCAGCTATAGGGCTAAGTGTTTCACATAGAATAAGAAGCTGATCTGAACATGTAGCTATGAACCATGCCTACGAACAGTGAGAGCACCCCAAGTCCCCCGCTCATGCCGAGTTTCATATCTGAGTCATGGGTTTAAATGCCAGGAGCCATTGCCCACTGAATGGATAGACAGGAAAAAAGATGATGATGTAAGCAAGTTGGTTAGTTATCCTTTTGGTATCATGTGATTCATCATTCCTGTAATAAGACTTATTCCTAAGTGGAATAAAAATGTTAAAAAGGAGTGGTGATGTGAAAGCTACAAGTAAGCAACATCATTTTAACAGCAGCAGAAAACTCTAGATACAAGTTCTACTTATTTTTTGAAGCTCAATTCCAATATCACATCCTGTCTGCCACCTGCCACCGGGAGGACACAAGTTCTAATCTTGGTTCTGCCCTGTGCTACGTATTCTTGGGAGAGTTTCTTAACCAGCCTGAGGTTCAGTTTCTTCATTCATTCCTTCGTTCAATGAATATAATCAATGTCTACTATGTGTCAGGCACAGTTCTGAGCATATGATTTATATCAGCGGAAGAAAAAGAATAGACAAAGGCTAGTTCTCAAATAATTGTGTAAATTCTCAAGGTGCTTACACTCTAACAGGCAATGAAAGACAATAACAAATATATAAGGTTAGTGGTGACAAGAACAATTAAAAAGAATACAGCCAAGTAAGGAGACAGAGTGGTAAGGTCTGCTAGTTCTTTTGTGATTACCAGGGAAGGCTTTACTGATGAGGTGAAGTTGGAGCAGGGATCCAAATTAAGTAAGGGAGCAAACCATTTGGATATTTGGGGGAAGAACATTCTAGATTGAGGGAGCAATAAGTATGAAGTCCCTGAAGTGGGAGTGCATATGTTATATGTGAGGAATAAGGAGGCCAGCATGGCTGGGATGCTTTATATAAGAGGAGAGAAGTGGGGAAAGAGAGCAGAGGGGTCACTGGAGCCAAAATTATATCAGGCCCTTTCAGCCACGGTAAGCATTTGACTTAATTGTGAAGCTGCTGTGATGATTAAATGAGATACTAAAAAGGTAGTGCCTGACACATGTTATGTGCTCAGTAAGAGGTAGCTATTATTATTATTCCTTTCCCGACAGTTACAAGAGTGAGATAAGAAAGGGCATTCAGATTTTTAAATCTTTCTCAGAAATGATTTCCAAAGTGACAAATGGAATAAAATCCTAGATCCAGTGATATTTCTTATCCCATATTCCACCTCTCTGTCACCTTGGCTCACTCTTCCCAGTTATATATGTGTTAGGAATAGTTTGCATTCATGCCAAGCATAGGAGACATAAAGAAACATACATAATAGTACATCCTGGGAAACCAAATGGAGGCACAAATAATCTTAACCGTATCTTTTCAATTGTGGCCACAGTCATCAATTATTTGAAACTCATTTTTTAGATATCTAAAGCTATACTGATATTTTTGCTTTTCCTTCTACATATGGATATGTTCTTTCATAAGACCACTCCATTTCTCAGTGGCTTAAGAACAGTAACAGTTTGAGAACTGAAAAAGGTGAGGTAATTGCTAACTTTCAACTAATTCTGTTTCATGTGTTCATCATTCAAAAATAATATGTGAAACCCACAGAATACAGTGGGCAGAATTAGAGAAAGGATTTTTTATATATAATTTCTAAAAGATTTGCAACTGCACTTTGTGATTCAGAGCTTAGTAGGCACAGAATTTTGAATAACTCTGTCTATCTGTGCAAACTTTCCTTAGCCTGTTGCAACTCCCAAGTCCAACTCTTACATATGGGTGTTGGGTAGAATATATTGAACAAAAAGTGTACAAAGGCTTAATTTTTCTCCTGCCTACAAAGATCTCCAAACCTTTACCATTCTGCACAGCTGCCTAGAATAGACAACAGTAGAGCAATTGTCCATGTTTCAAACTGAGGAGGAGTGAAAATACCATTAACCCTTAAGAACAGAATTATTCTTTTGATTTTGCTGCACACTATAATGTGTTTGTGGCCATATTTGGATCATATCCGGCTGGAACACAGGAATAATAGATATCATTCAGATAATAATTAGCCATGTACTTGCAATAGCGGGATGTGAAGTCAAAGGAAAACACTAAAAATGTTGTTTTTTTGGACCATGACAAAGAGCTTTTTAAATGAGTTTGAGCATTTTTTGTGGCTGACTCATGTCTGGAGGCCTTGCTGTGGTCACCAATGCCTCAACTTTTGTACTTTTAATTTCTATCTTTGACAATTTTAAATGCTAAGTAACACAAGGCTTTCTTATGGCCTGCAAGTCCATATAGTTTCTCTTTGTTTCTTCTTTTTTCTGTTTGTAAGCAAATGCTACAATTTTAGATCACATGTTTTAGCCATTGTTGCTGATTAGAGGGAATTATAACACGTCTTAGGACAAGGGAGCTTACAATTTCACCATTGATGCTTTAAAATTACAAAATCAATTCTATAAATTCTAGCCTACATTTTAATTTTTTACCTGATCTAAATTATGTATTATTTCTTTTATATTTGATATATTAAAGCTCCAATGACAAGAAAATAAATAGCTAAATTATGCAAGCATGATTGTTTATTTATTAAAAAAAAAGACTGAAAAAATATATCAAGATACTATCAATGGTTATTTTGGGAAAGTAGACATATAGGTGATTAGTTTCTTCTTTGTGCTTTCATCTATTTCCCAATTTTTCCTCAATGGTCACATATTACTTTTATAACCATTGTAAGTTTAAAAAAATTTAATTGTGAAACATTAAAACAAGTCCAAAGCACTTAGTAGATTATTAATACATTAAAATCACTTAAATGTACTCCTATAAAAATAGACCCTATCAAGGGAAAGTAATTAGTTTCAAAGCCTCCTTTTCTCAAAGGAATACTCAAGCTTTGATTTAATAGCACAACACAAAGTTTCATTGAAACAGATACTTCTTGGCACTTCAGTACAGGAATTTTATTTCTTGTATAGAGAAAGGAGAACTGGGAAATTCATACTTAGCGTTGCCATCCCTACCTTAGTTAAGATGTCTTAAAATATCTACCCATTCTTCACTGTTCATGCACCATCTGGACGCCTAAGTCAGAGAGAGGAAGAAAAAAGGAACATTGGACCATTTTGTGGCAAAATCTATCTGCATGATTGATGCTGGCTGCACAGAATCAATCTGCTGGGCTTCGTTTTGGCATTTTAAGCATGGACCCTTTTCCTCCTCCTATCTGACTCTTCAGAGATAAATTTCTAGGTCTAGAGCTTTACTGATTTTTAAAAAGAACTACTCCAGCTTCCTCTCCTCTTCTCTCTCTCCTTTTTTTTTTTTCTTTTTCTCTAACTACCCCTTCTGCCCTCCTGACAGTGATGCTACCCCTTGACTCTGGGAGAACGAAGTGACCCCTTAAATATACCCCTAAAGACACAGCTCACCCTCTGGTATCCGGCAGTCCATACTCAGCTGTATTCGTTTCCCTCAAGTTCTCTTCTGTGGATCAGGCGCAACTGAACTTCAAAGACAAATACTGGGCACAGAAACGACACAGAGAGGGCAGAGGGGCATGAGAACTGGGCTGTGAGCACTTGAGTGCTGAAACAGATTTTCTCTGTTCTTAACCGATGCCTAGCTAATTGTTGGTGCTTAGTGAATGTGAAATAACAAAAATGTTACTATTAACAAAAATAATAGGATTTTAAGCAGAAAGATGTTTGGGAACCATTGTTCATAAAAAGCTAATGAACGGATTCTGGTATCTTTTCTTTGATCTTTTAAAAGCCCTAGCTTAAAGAAATTTGTTAAAATGTGCCTCCTTTGGGGGGGGAGGGGTGTAGCAGATCAAACAGGGAAACAAGTCCAATGAGAATTTTACTAAAAAGCCAGTTATTTAACATCAAATGTGACTCTGATGAGCTAATCACACGAAACTAATTATTATTCCTATTCCAAGTACCTCTTTCCTCTGCCTCAGTTGGCTCTGGAGGGGGAATTATCTTGGATATGGAATGTTGGGAAATCCTGATGGTTTACTAGGTAAAGAGTCCTCCTGAAATGCAGGACACACAGGTTTGATCCCTGGGTCAGGAAGATCCCCTGGAGAAGGGAATGGCACACCACTCCAGTATTCTTGCCTGGAGAATTCCATGGACAGAGGAGCCGGGCGGGCTACAGTCCACGGGGTCACAGAGTTGGACACGACTGAGCAACTAAACACCACAATGGAATATTAGTTGGGAGCAACATAAATGTTCTCATCCTGGTACTTTCTTTAAAGCTGAAACGAAATAGAAAGAGTTCATGATTATGTCTAGTCACTTTTAAATTTCCCTTCTCACTGAGGAGTGAAAACAGATGTCATGTGGCAACTTGGATAGCAGGAGAGTTTGGGGGAAAATAGATACATGTTTACATATAGCTGAGTCCCTTTGCTATTCACCTGAAACTACCACAACATTGTTAATCGTCTATATGCCAATACAAAATTTAAAAAAAGGAAAAAAAAAAAGAGTCAATCTAAAGTAAAAAGCTAAATAAGGCAGATTTAACAGAATCAATTCTTTCTGTATCTGTGCTTACATGCACATATTATTGTACATAATTCTCAAATTATTGACTACAACTTTAAACTTAAAGCTGTAACCGAAAAAAGAAAAAAACTAAAGAGAGCTATCAAAAGAAAGAAAAAAGGTCATCAAAAATGATAAAATATGGGTAATTGTAAAACTGAATGATAGAAGGCTCTTTACTTTTGTGTGTGGCTGAAATTTTTGATATTAGTAATATAAGATTTTTGAAAGCTTAATACAAATGATAGCAATTTTTATCTTCATTTGGCCACAGAGTAGGTTGTGTGATCTCTGAAAAGTTGCATCCCTGCCCCTCAGTTCCCACAACAATATAGAGAAAGTCTGGTTAGTCTGGATAATCTACAAGGTGTTTTTTCCTGTTTTTGATTTCTATGACAATTTCTTACTTTAGTCACATTTTTCATGCTACCTGCTAGATGTTAAAAATTCCATACTCGTACATCTAGGGTAGACCCAAGAAATCAAATCTGTAAGACATGGCCTTAAATTCCAGATCGCATACACACTTGCTTTGCACAAGTCACTTCAACAGGCCAAGGCTCAGTTTTCCCCTCTGTAGAATGGGAATAACAGTAGTACTTGCATCAGTTATTGTAAAGATAAGTTACGAAAAGTGCTTAAACACAAGGCTTGGCATCTTAAAGGCTCTCAATAAATGTAAGCTTTTGCTGCATCTTGATGTATTTCTTTCCAGTCTTTTTTAACTGTCTTTTCTTATTATGATGGCCATTCTCTTGCATTCTGAAATATCTATCCTTCTTTCCGGCTAAAAAGGTAGGGGGTAAAACAAACTCACCCACACAGAAAGAAAAAGTTAGGGGTGTCTTGTACATAGTTCAATAGTTTTTCTTGAAAGTATGTACTTGCTTTACATAAAGTACCAGGAAGTCAAAGTCGGGTTCTATGCTCCAGACATGCTTCAGAACTAGAACTCCACAGATTTTCTTTCTTAAGCTGTGAGGTTTTCATTTTCTAACAGGTGTTTATGTTTTGAGTATTGTTTCATTAAAGTACTACAAGCACAATTCTGAGAAGCATTCCTGAGTTTATTTGTGCTTTCTCTTTGAAGGTCTGAGCAGTGGCCCCCAGGATATTAAAAGTCTGGATATTTAATCTATAGTCTAATTAACAGCCCCTCCGATTTTAAAGCCAAAGATCAACTAACATCTAATCTGAACAAATATGGATTCAGAAAAAAAAAATTTAACTTAATGATTCTTATATAAAAGCAACAAAAATTCAGTCAGGCAATGAACCATGACTTGAGTACTCACAGTAAGAATTCACACACCTTATTTCTATTTTTAAAAAGCCCTGAGTGATAGGTAATATTATCCCCATTTTAAAGATGAGAAAATAGAGTGGTGGCAAGATTTCATAGCTTGTCCAAGGTCAGTATATGTAAGAAAATAAATTCTGGGCACAGAACCCACTATTGAGAACATAATAAATTAACATCATCTTCCTGATAAAGTTGAGTTGTTTTTGTTTTTTTTTCCTGAAAAGAACTCATGGAGCTACTCTTCTACAGATTCTTTGCTGTCCAAAGCAGCAAATGTTCATTACCTCTCAGGTTAAGGATGCAATTCAAATACCTGCAACCATCCCATCTTATAATCACACCCTTTACAAATCTACCCAATTTAGCTGGACTTTGTCAAATAAAGGCTCTAATTGTCCACATGATAACAGAAGCATAATCCTTGATGTCAAGACTCCTCTGGTGAGATCAAAGTGCAGCTGACCATTATCTGGTAGCTCAAGATGATGCTGGCGGGAAGGGTTAGGCCAATGCAAGCTGGCTGACAGTGCGGAAAAGACTACCCTTTCTTTGAGGTAGCTAGAGTGAAAGGCACCGCATTACAGGGTTTGCAACCTTTGTTTTCTCTTCTTTATACGATGACTTTGACCTAGGGAGAGGGCAGTAAAACAGACACGCTCATGCTAATGGGAGCGTAAATGTACAAAACCTTTTAGAAAACAAGTGTAGCAATAGGCAGAAAAAGCCTTAAAAAATATTTCTGCTCTTGGACTCGAATTCCTCTTCCTGAATGTGTGACAAAGAAATGATCAGAAATAGAAAAGAACTTCATGTCCAATAATGGGAGTATAAATTTATACAAACTTTTGGAAAACAAGTGTAAGAACAGGCAGCAGAAGCTTTAAAAAGTGTTTTTGCCCTTGGATTCTAATTTGCCTTGAATCTGTGATAAAGAAATTATTGGAATTACAAGAAAGATAAAAAACATTACAGCATACTAACACATATATATGGAATTTAGAAAGATGGTAACGATAACCCTATATGCAAAACAGAAAAAGAGACACAAAAGTACAGAACAGACTTTTGAACTCTGTGGGAGAAGATGAGGGTGGGATGTTTCAAAAGAACAGCATGTATATTATCTATGGTAAAACAGATCACCAGCCCAGGTGGGATGCATGAGACAAGTGCTCGGGCCTGGTGCACTGGGAAGACCCAGAGGAGTCGGGTGGAGAGGGAGGTGGGAGGGGGGATCGGGATGGGGAATACGTGTAACTCTATGGGTGATTCATGTCAATGTATGACAAAACCCACTGAAATGTTGTGAAGTAATTAGCCTCCAACTAATAAAAAAAAAGAAAGAAATTATTGGAATTACAGAAGAACCTTATATCCAAATATGTTCATCACAATATTGTTTAAAATAGAGAAGAAACCAAAGCAATCCAAATATTTAATAAGCCAATATCTAAGCAAATAAAGGAATAACCACACAGTTAACTAGTATGTCACCATTAAAACATATATTTGCTAAGCAATTAAAAGTTATGTCAACATGAAAAATGCTTGTGCTACAGCATTAAATTGAAAAGATTCAAATTTATAAACACTACCTTTATGATCATTGTATTCACCTCTCTGTGCCTCAGTTTCTTTGTTTGTACAATGTGACTTCCTTCTTCATAGGGTCACTATGAAGATTAACTGTTATCATAAAAGTACTTAGAGTAAGTATTAGTTTTTAGCCATACGGTACAAGTACTGTCAGCCTCATGTTATAGATGAGCCAATTAGAGCACAGAGAGTATAACACAAGGTACAATAGAGTCCAAGAGCAACCGGCAGGCACTGAATCTGGACCTGCGTGTGTCTGACACCACGTCCATGTTTGTAACCACTGCAGAATACCACCCAACAGAAAGGGGAAAGTCAGGAGGGGAAATCAGAGTGGAAAAACAAGTCAATGCAGTTTTACAAACATTGTTTGAGATAAGTTATTCAAAAACTATGTCAAAGATAGCATGATTTTGAACTTCATATTGTTTGACACTTCTATTTAGTATTTTTGAGAGAAAGGATTGCCCAAAGTTATGAAGAATAATCATACTGCAATATTGTTATCCAGAATTAAACTATAACTAACACCATTTTGAGTGGAAGAGCAGCAAGGAATCTCAGGGGAGGAACTCAAGACATTTGTGAAAAGATAAAACTTACATTTAGAGAAGAAGGATGAAAAAGACAAGAGATGAGAGGAGTTGGAAAATCATTACCCAAAGAAAATAGGTGTAGAAAGTTGCTGCAGTCTTGCTCCATAAATTCCTAAGGGAAGCTTACACACAAAGACTGGAATGGGGGAAGGAGGGAAGCTGCTGGGGGCTGGCTGAGGAAATGAAAGGAAGATAAACACCCTCAGGACAGGAAGATACTGGCAAAATAACTGAATTAGTGGAATTTTCATGGTAATAGTTAAGGTTTCAAGAGCAACTTGAAAAGAATAAAACTGATCAATGAGAAATGGTCAATCATCTATCAAGCTTAAAAGAAGTGTGTGACTTAGGATCTCAGAACTGCCATTTGTACATGTTTTAGATTTTATATGCATAAACACAAATATGAAATATATATACATACATACACATTAGAAATAGGCATAAAGTAAGTGGGCTAAGAAATAGCTCTTTGGAGGATTTAGTAAGGAGACAGATCACACTTCCCTTTATTATTTTTAAAATATTAATATCTAACCAGTTATTCATTTTAAGGATGACACTTTATCTAATTTTGCATAATGTGCAATAGGTCATCCCAGGCTCTAAAGATTCTGGAGGATTTTTAGTACATTGGCTTAGAGCATAATCTCTGACCAGGGTTTGCATCCCCACTCCAATACTTACTAGCAATGGGATTTTGAACCATTTAACTTCTTTGAGCTTGAATTTCCTCACCTGTAAAATGAGAATGAAATAGTACCCAACATACCAAACTGAAGATTTTAAACCATAAAAGCACAATACAGTGCTTAACCAAATACCTGACACAAAGAAAGAACTCTGTAAATGTTAGCTGTTGTCAATTGTAACAACACATCAAAAAGGCTCCAAGCTCCTTGAAGGGTAGGGACTCTGTCAGTTTTTTATATTTACCTACCAGCGTCTTTCACAATTTCTGATACAGAGTAAGCAAGCCTTACCCAAACAGTTATGAAATGACAGAAAAGGAGAGGAGGAGGCAGGGAAACAGAGGCAGGGAGAAGTTTAGTGTATGGGAGAACATAAACTAACACATGAATTTTAATCCTAACAAAAGATTTTAAGTGGGAAGACTTTCAGTCTTCATCACTCCTTCAGTTATTTATTCATTCAAAAAATATGGAAGGATGGTGCTGAAGAGACTGAAACAGACAAATGGGAAAGATTCTCTAACCTCACATTAGCTACAATATGGCAGGGAACAGAGACACTAAACTAATAATTATGGAAAGAAGTAGGCTAGAGTTGGGCTTCCCAGGTGGTTCAGTGATAAAGAATCTACCTGCCAATGCAGGAGACATAGGGGATGCAGGTTCAATCCCTGGGTCAAGAAGATCCTCTGGAGGAAGAATTGGCAACCCCACTGCAGTATTCTTGCGTGGAAAATTCCATGGACAGAGGATCCTGGTGGGTTACAGTCCATAGGGTTGCACAGACCTGGACACACAACTTGGCAACTGAGCACACACATAGGCCAGAGTTGCCTAGATGTAGGTTCTTCTATTTTGTTTCTTAACGTAGGTTCTTTAGAGTCAAGGAGCTGTGGGTGATTATTCAAATCTGAGTCCAGAAGGAAGAGGTTAATTGACTGGCCCAAGATTACAAAGAGTCAGACATGACTGGGCCACTGAACACACACACACACAAGATCACACAATTAGTTCATTGCAAAGCTAATGGGGGGAACAATATAGAGAACTTGAATTTCTTCCCCCTGACCCAAATTCAGTCCCAGAAATAGTTTGGGTGTGTAGCTATTTGGATTGGTACTTGCCCTAGGTTGACATTTTTCTTCTTCATTTGTTTTTGTTGTAGGTATCATATTAATATTCGCTTATGTATGATTGCTTTTCCTACCAGAGTACAGGCTGTGTGTGAAGACTGTTTCTGTCTTGCTCATCATAGACTTTCCAGCAAGAGTCTCTGGAATGGTGCTGTCCAATAACGTAGCCACAGCCACATGTGGTTACTGAATACTTGAAATGGGGCTGATTCAAATTAAGATGTGCTGCAACTAGAAAATAAACACTGATTTTGAAGACACGAGAAACAGTTTTGATAATTTTTGTATTGATTATCTATATAGAATATTTTGGGGCTTCCCTGGTGACTCAAACTTTAAAGAATCCACCTGCAATGCAGGAGACCTGGTTTCAATCCCTGGATTGGGAAGATCCCCTGAAGGAGGGCATGACAACCCACTCCAGTATTCGTGCCTGGAGAGCCCCACGGACAGAGGAACCTGGCAGGCTACAGTCCATGGGGTCACAAAGAGTTGGACACAACTAAGCACACAGAATACTTGGAGTCTATTAAGTCAAATAGAATTGTTGTTCAGTCATTCAGTGGTGTCTGATTCTTTGCAACCCCATGAACTGCAGCACGTCAGGTTTCCCTGTCCTTCACTATCTCCTGGAGTTTGCTCAAATTCATGTCCCTTGAGTCGGTGATGCTATCTAACCATTTCCTCCTCTGCCACCCTATTCTCCTTTTGCCCTCTATCTTTCCCAGGATCAGGGTCTTTTCCAATGAGTTATCTCTTTGCTTCAGTTAAATATATAATTGAAATTCGTTTTACTGGTTCATTTTTCCTTCTTTAATGTGGCTACTAGAAAAAAAATAAATTACATATATGGCTCACATTTTTGGCTTACATTATATTTCTATTGGGCAAAAAAGATGTACCATAAGTTTTTGCTGGGTAAATGAGTGAACGAATGAATGATCGAGAAGCCTTTTAAGGTTTTAAAAAGACTGAAACTAGTGCATAACTTGTAGAATTATGCCTAACTTCTGGATAACATATATAGGTCTCTTTTCTAGTTGGGAAGTCTAGAAGGGTGATCTGGGTATTACACCCTATGTTCTTTGGCAGCTAAACCACCAGTAATAGAGTTTGTAAGGCATGAAAACTTGAAATACCCTATATTTTTCTCAGCTAAAAAAAAAAGTGTCAGTCATATGTAGGAAAAGCAAAGAAGATTACAATCTTATTACAAGATTAAAACTTCATATACGGAGTACATCCAAGCAGGCCAAACCAAAAAGTTTATGGAGAACATGTATTATATTAAACCATGAGTTATTTTATGTGGGCCTGAAAGTGTTGGAAGGAAATGAGAAGGAAAATTACAGAGCCAATAGAAGAAAACAGAATTTTATAGCATTTGGAGATAATCTTTGAAGAAAAATGCTCAAAGTGATGCTTTTGAAGATGAAAAGAAAAAAATGCTCAAGAAGCCAATAATTTTCTAAGCTATCCAAAAAAGCCCCAAAACACATGAGAAGGAAAAAAAAATAAGGGAACAAGGAAGGAAAATAGCAGGAAAAAAGCATCTGGAAACTCATATTCTAAAATGGCAACGATGATGCTCTCTAGATGGTGAGATTGTAGATGTTTTGGTTTTTCACCGTGCTTTTCTTCATTTTTCCAAAATTTCCATAACAAAGTATGACTACGTAATCAGAAAAAAACATAATAAACCATTTCTTAATTAAAAGAATAAAGAAGAGGTTGAAGCTTAACCTAGTGACAGAATGACAAGTCAGAAAGAGAATGGAGAATATGTGGTAAGCCTGGAACCAAAAACCATCAGGTGGCTGAGCAGAGTCTGACATAGAGAAAACCAAGAAGATCAAATAGCTGCGAGAATGATGGAGTGGGTACCAGCAGGGAGCGGGCCAGTGAAAGACCACATGCAAGAAGCTGGGACTCAGCCTTCGAAGCTTGCGGTGACAGAACCGAGGGAACAAGACAAATGAACCAACTTTCAAAGCTAAAATGATGATGGATAGACCTGGGAGCAGCCAAAGCCCAAAAAGGAAAGAACGATCCCAGGAAAAGTCCTGAACTTTATCAGGTTCTTTTCCTGAGATTGAATGAGAAGGTAGAGCATGATCGGTTAATTGTATAGTGTTTGTTATTGTATAATTTAGTTAAGAATTGAACTAGAAAATGTTAAGCTGTTCACACACCAAAACTTGCTAAATGCAAAGGAAATGTATCAAGACTTAGGTCTCTTTCTGATAACACTGCCTATAAATTAGTTTGAGGAATCACTCATTCCACACATATTTATTGGAAACTTACTCTTTTCTAGAGGCTAGAAGGGAGAGGTCTAAAACAGAACCAAAAGTGTGGCAACAGCCCCTGGTTGCTCTGATTTCCGGTATCTATGAACTGAATGGATGACACATTATGTCATCATGACACATCGTGTCTAATAGGAACCAGATTCTCAAAGCATAGTGTGCTGCCTTGATATGACTAAAGGCTTTTTAAAATCCTAGTATTTAGACTATATTAGATGTTCAACGAAAGTTTAATATAGAAAGATTTCGGACCATTGGGAAGCCATGAATAGTGGCATGTTCTCTGTAGCATCTGCATTATCATCTGATAATCTTGGTTTTTTAACAACAAAGAAGAAAAATCAGAGTATCAAAGGATCAATAGAGTACCCAGTTTTCAGTCCTGGTCATGTAAACTAAATTAGCCAGACAAAAGGTAGAAGTACATCAAAGCAAGTATATTCAGACCTTAAAACTATACACTTTCTAAATCGTTCTGTCAAATTGAATCATATAATTTGGCATATATACCTTTAATCCATTTTTTATAATAAGTATCCTTTTTATAATTAAGGATATTAATAAGAATCCTTCAAACACAAACTCAGTCTCCTTCCTGGAAATTGTTCTTGTGGCATCCTTGGCAAATCTTCATTCTGTTTACATGATAAGAAATGTATAAGATAAAAGTTTAACAGTAGCATAATTTAATCGCAACGCTTCCTAAGGATGGAAATCCAGAAAAACCTAGGAACGACGGTGGATATCTTTCAAGAAAGAATGGGAGTCCACTGTTGGACAGCATGACTATCAAACCTTATGGGCATAACCTCAAGACACAGTTTTAAATACCAGAATAGCCACATCTTCCTCTTTTACTTTATTTTTGGTTAAAGAAGTGTTTTGTCCATTAAGTGGTTAAAACTTAAGGTTACCCATCCAAGGAGTAGGAAATGAAGGTTCTCAGTTTGATGGACAACAGCTCAGAGATCCCTGATGTCCCAAAATATTAGGTTTCTCTTCTAATAATGTTGGAAATATTGCCTACTGTCATGATTAATCTGAGCCACAGCACACGCTGATTGTAGGTGACACAGTCACAGAGCAGAGCTCGTGTTGGTTTCCACACACCGTCAAGCCTGCTACAAATGCAGGGGTGAGTGGGAGAGAACTGTGATGCCAGGTTTCCCACTGGCTAATAGATTGTGACATGGAAGAAGGAAACCTTTATTTTAATTCAAAAAACAAAAGCCAAATAGCAAAACTTATGTACGTGCTGAACTTTTTTTTCTTCCTCAAGTGGAAAACATTGACTTGCTAACAACTCTTGGCTGGCATCAAGGGAAAGCGGAGGTATTTGCAGATGTGGAGGAAGACATACAAAACATTTTTCGAATCAAAGGCTTGAATTATTGCACTGGGTTCATGAAGTTTCACAGGCATCTAGACACACCATTGTCTTCACCCTGAAACAAGCTGCCCTTTCTGTTCGAGAAAGAAAACAACCCAATGTTTCTTACAATCAGATCTGTATGTATCAGGGAGCTATCTATATTTTGAAATTCTTTGCATTGTCTGTGGAAGGGTGTGCTGTTTGGATCCAACAATGGCAACATTGATTTTAGGATTTTTGAATTTTGGTTGTACAGAGCAAACAGTGAAAGAAAACTGCCGGCTTTCAGAACTACAACAGTGCTCTTATACAAACTCACTTCTCTCCTGGCTGTTTTACATAGCCAAAGATCAATACTGCTCATTCAGCCAATGTTATTAACCCCATTTATCAGCTTCTCTCTTAAGGAAAAAAAAAAATTGAAAGGATCTTGCCGACAAAGTTATGTCATCTTCTGCTCGTTCAGTCGTGGAGTGGATAATTCACTTTGTTGTGCACCCCCAACAATTGAGCCTTGTTTATGAAGTTACATTTATTAAGTGAAAGTATTTGGAAACTGATGGTACATTCAAGCTTGGTTGCCATGGGCAGTAATCACGGCAGAAAGTCATGACCTCCCCGTTATGCAGCGAGTAACTAATTGAAATGATACAAATTACTCCGATTCTCCGTCTGCCAATTTAGAGCCTGGTTCTGGTCAAGGGTCAAATGGGCTTCTATTCATGAAACTATGTTTGAAGTGGCTGCTACCATAGCGAGGGGGTTCAGCATGGGCATCGCTGCTCCTTTGGACTTTACCACATACTGTGGCGAGACGGTAAGCAAGGAGTTTCAACCCTACCTTCTCCAGCACATCAAAAGCGTTCTGTCGTCATTCAGATTGTGCTACTTGTCAACAGCACCGGACATGGTTTGCTAAACTTTACTGGCTAGAAATAAATGTTGTATTCAGAAGCCACTTAGGGAACCCGTCCTCCTTAGCCTGCATATTTTGTCGGCTTTCTGATATACCCACGGCAGAGGAAACCAAATGCCATAAATTCAGTACTGAATGATTCTCAACTTATCCATTCCCATCAAGTGTCATCCCTTTCAGCTTCTCTCCGCCCCGGCACATATACACATTCCTGCCAAATAAATAAGATAAATTAAAAGCCTAAAAGGTAGATAGTGTGCAAGTTCTTTCTCCAAAGCATAATCAGGATGATTATCCCTATTTGAGAAATGACACTAAATGTTAATCTAATTGAATCTAGGAAATGTGGCAATAAAAAGTTAATAATTTACAGAGAAATTGTTCTTCAGAAAATTCTAAGTGAATGCCCACTAAATGAATTTCAGGAATTGTGCTCAAAGGCACATAAGATATGTGACAAAAGCAACGACTTACTTTGAATATGTTTTTCACCATACCCAAACTATTTGTTTTAAAGAGGCATTCTGGTGCATATATGTATATGAAGGCACACAGAGTTTGTTTGAAAAATATGTAGAAAAAATGAGAAAATAGCTCCTTGAGTCAACTGAAAGTAAAAGGAAACCACTTGAGTGTTTGAATTTTAGCCTAAAGATTGGTTTCAAGTGTACTTAATGCTGTTTCTAAAATCAGATTTACCTACAATTAATACATATAGAAAATGCATAAATTTTCATTGAATTTTTTCTTCTTTAAAAAAAAATTTTATCTGTTGATTTATTCATGGCTGCACTGGGTCTTCGCTGCTGTGCCTGGGCTTCCTCTAGCTGTGGTGAGTGGAGGCAACTCTCCAGTTGCAATGTGCCGGCCTCTCATTTCAGTGGTCATCCTTGCTGCAGAGCCCTGGCTCCAGGACACACAGGTTCAGTAGCTGTGGCACATGGGCTTAGTTACTCCATGGCATGTGAGATCCTCCTGGACCAGGGATCAAACCCATGTCTCTTGCGTTGGCAGGCAGATTCTTAATCACTGAACCAGCAGAGTAGTCCCTCTTCTTTTTTTTTAGCAGCAGAACTTTCCATAGGATTTTTCAGGTGATACAAAATTTACCAAGCAAAGAGGTACGAGGCTAGGTTGGACATCCTCTGTAGCCAGTTCCCCTTAGCATCCTAGCAGACACTACCTGACTTAGCTGCTGCTGCTGCTAAGTCGCTTTAGTCGTGTCCGACTCTGTGCAACCCCATAGACAGCAGCCCACCAGACTCCACCATCCCTGGGATTCTCCAGGCAAGAACACTGCAGTGGGTTGCCATTTCCTTCTCCAATGCATGAAAGTGAAAAGAGAAAGTGAAGTCGCTCAGTCGTGTCCAACTCTTCTCGACCCCATGGACTGCAGCCTACCAGGCTCCTCCATCCACGGGATTTTCCAGGCAAGAGTCCTGGAGTGGGTTGCCATTGCCTTCTCCGACTAACTTAGAATATTTCCCAAATTTCAGCAGTTTCAAAGAAAGGCAAAACCTAGGGGAATCGTTTTCAAGTGACGTGAATAGGCTATCTCCAAATTTGTACTAGAACAGCAAGGTAGTAAAATAAACTGCAAAATAGCTTCAACATTCTGCAAGCCCCTAATCACTGTACTTCACATTTCTGGTCAACAGACACTAGTCTAGGTTGAAGGTAGAACCTGGGTGCTCAAATTCACACTTTTGGTCAAATCAAGAGCATCACCTGGAAGCGTCTGTAGGAATGGTCTCAAGTTGAAGAACTCTGTCTAAAGAATCAAAGATGTAACACCAGTCCAATGTTCCAGTAGAATAGAGTGGTTAAAAACACTAACTTTATCCACAACCAGAGTTGAATTCAAATCCCAACTCTGCCACATACTGTGAATCATGGGCAAATAATTCAACTTCTTTTGACATCAAATCTCTCATTTTGTATAAAGAACATTTTAATACAATGTCTGGTGTAGAGTAAGTGCCTTTTTCCATTATAGCTCTTATTATTACAAAAAGTAAAAATCCCTGCTAAAACAGACAATGCTGGAATAAAACTCAGAATCTTTACTTCTAGTTAAACTTTCCAGTCAATTAGCTAGTTTACTATTATCATAATAGCTGTAGAAATTCACAACTATTTATTCTATTGCAAAGATTCTAAATCTCAGAAATAAATTTCATTTTTCATTAATCTATTCATTAAATAAACAGGCCCTGGAAATAATACAATAGTAAAACCAACATGATTCCTGCCCTCATCCAACTTACAACCCAGCAAGCCGGGTAAATCAACAAGCATAGTGAACCTTGAAATGAGAGTGTTATGGGAGTTCAGAGTATGGGACCTAGTCTGTCTAGGTATATCCTGAATAGAGTCTTACCACTTACAATTGACTAGAAAGAGTAAGAATTTTTGTCATGTGTTTTTCTCTAAGAAGCCTTTTTCCATTCCAGGGCGACTCTCCCCAAGTGAGAGACGAGTGTATTGAACTTTCTTGCCACAATGCTGCTCCCTACTCTCTAGTCTGTTTTTTTTTTTTTTTAATTGGAATATAGTTGTGTTACAATGTTGCATCAATTTCTACTGTACAGCAAAGTAGATCACTTATTCATACACATATATCCCCTCTATTATGGATTTCCTTCCCATTTAGCTTACCACAAAACATCGGGTAAAGTTCCCTGAGCTATACTATAGGTTCTAATCTGTTATCTATTTTATACATAGTTATCAATAGTGTGTATATACAAGTTCCAATCTCCCAAGTCCATCCAATCCTCCCCCTTCTCCCTTGGTACCCATACATTGGTTCTCTATGTCTATGACTCTACTTCTGCTTTGCAAGTTGCAAATAAGATCATCTACATCATTTTCCTAGGTTTCACATATGTGCATTAATATACATTATTTTTCTCTTTTTGACTTCACTCTGTATGACAGTCTCTAGGTCTATCCATGTCTCTACAAATGACCCTTTTTACAGCTGGGTAATACTCTATCATATACATGTTTCACATCTTCTTTAGCCATGCTTCTGCTAATGGACATTTAGGTTACTTCCATGTCCTGGCTAGTTTGGATAGTGCTGCAATGAACATTGGGATGCTTGTTCCATTTTAATTATGGTTCTCTCTGGGTATATGCCCAGTAATGGGATTGCTGGGTCATATGCCTACTCACCAGTCTTATTTCAAGCTGGTCTATGAACCATTACCTCAGCCTTTCCACCTCTGGGCTTTTCCTCATGCCTCCTAGTCCCTCTGCTGACCTGTAGTACCTTTCCCTATCCTTCCATCCTCAAACATCCTAATTGTTTTCAGCTTCCAGACTCATCTCTAATGTCAACTTCTCCATGAAGCTTTTCCCAAGTAAATTGTTATCTTTCCTTCTTATGGATTTCCCAGATAACTACAGTGGTATAATCACTCACCTAGAGCCAGACATACTAGAGTGAGAAGTCAAATGGGCCTTGGGAAGCATCACTACAAACAAAGTTAGTGGAGGTGATGAAATTCCAGCTGAGTTATTTCAAATCCTAAAAGATGATGCTGTAAAAGTGCTGCACTAAATACGCCAGTAAATTTGGAGAACTCAGCAGTGGCCCCAGGACTGGAAAAGGTCAGTTTTCATTCCAATCCCAAAGAAAGGCAATGCCATAGACAGTTCAAAATACCAGACAGTTGCACTTGTTTCACATGCTAACAAAGTAATGCTCAAAATTCTCCAAGCTAGGCTTCAACAGCATGTGAACCGAGAACTTTCAGATGTTCAAACTGGATTTAGAAAAGTCAGAGAAACCAGAGATCAAATTGTCAAACATCATTGGATCATAGAAAAAGCAAGAGAATTCCAGAAAAACATCTACTTCTGCCTCATTGACTATGTTAAAATCTTTGACTGTGTGGATCACAACAAACTGTAGAAAATTCTTAAAGAGATGGAAATACCAGACCACCGTATCTGCCTCCTGTGAAACCTATATGCAGGTCAAGAAGCAACAGTTAGAACTGGACATGGAACAATGGACTGGTTCCAGATTGGGAAAGGAGTACGTCAAGGCTGTACATTGTAACCCTGCTTATTTAACTTGTATGCAGAGTACATCATGAGAAATGCCAGGCTGGATGAAGCACAAGCTGGAATCAAGATATCTGAGAAAAATATCAATAACTCAGATACGTAGATGATATCACCCTTATGACAGAAGCCAAAGAGGAATTAAAGAGTCTCTTGATGAAGGTGAAAGAGGAGAGTGAAAAAGCTGGCTAAAAACTCAACATTCAAAAAATGAAGATTATGGCCTAAGTCCCATCACTTCACGGCAAATAGATGGGGAAACAATGGAAACAGAACAGACTTTATTTTCTGGGGCTCCAAAATCACTGCAGATGGTGACTGCTGCCATGAAATTAAAAGATTCTTGCTCCTTGGAAGAAAAGCAATGACAAACCTAGATACCACATTAAAAAACAGGCACATTACCTTGACGACAAATGTCCGTATAGTCAAAACCGGTTTTTCCAGTAGTCATGTATGGATGTGAGACCTGGACCATAAAGAAG
This sequence comes from Muntiacus reevesi, assembly GCF_963930625.1. Taxonomy (NCBI): domain Eukaryota; kingdom Metazoa; phylum Chordata; class Mammalia; order Artiodactyla; family Cervidae; genus Muntiacus; species Muntiacus reevesi. The sequence continues at coordinate 141,659,850 of NC_089249.1, read as the reverse complement.
ACTGAGTGCTGAAGAATTGATGCTTTTGAGTTGTGGTGTTGGAGAAGACTCCTGAGAGTCCCTTGGACAGCAAAGAGATCCAACAAGTCAATTCTGAAAGAAATCAGTCCTGAATATTCATTGGAAGGACTGATGCTGAAGCGGAAACTCCAACACTTTGGCCACCTGATGCAAAGAGCCAACTCATTAGAAAAGACCCTGATGCTGGGAAAGATTGAAGGCAGGAGGAGAAGGGGACAACAGAGGATGAGATGGTTGGATGGCATCACCGACTCGATGGACATGAGTTTGAGCAAGCTTCAGGAGTTGGTGAAGGATAGGGAAGCCTGGAGTGCTACAGTCCATGGGGTCACAAAGAGTCAGACACAACTGAGCCACTGATCAACAATAACAAGGTAAGACAGACATTTAAAAAATGATTAAAACTACCAGTGCCCAAATTCTTAAATGGACAAAAGAGTTGAACAGATATTTTATAAGAGAAAGTATACAAATGGCCAATAAGCCCCAAATCATTAGTTATCAGAAAAATATAAATTAGAAATCACAGTGAGATATTGTGATTTCTCACCAAACATCCGCTAAAATTAAAATGACCGACAATACTTAGTTTTGATGAGGATGTAGGAAACTGGAACTCTCACGTACTACTGTTGGGAATGTAAAATGGAGCAACCAAAATGGAAAATTTTGGCAGTTTCTTATTAAGTTAGATATACTTCATGACACAGCAATTCTATTCCTTGGTATTTCCCTCCCCAAAATGAAAACATATGTTTACCAAAGGGTGTACTCAAATGTTTATTTAAGTTTTGTTCATAGCAGCTAAAAACTGGAAACAATTCAAATTTCTTCCAGCATGGATAAATAAATTGCAATATATCCATACAATGGAATACCACTTAACAATAAAATGGAATGGACTACTAAAATACAATAATATGGATAAATCTGAAAACAATTGTGAACGAAAGAAGCCAAACACAAGGGAATACATATTGTATAATTCCATTTATACCAGATTCTAGAAAGAGCAAACTAACCAACAGTCACGGAAAACACAGCGTTACCTGTGGCCAGGAATGAAAGGAGGATAGAAAGCATGAGGGAACTTTTGAGAATTATGGAAATGTTCTGTATCCTGATGCTGGTTGGGTTACACCGTGTATACGTATTTCAAAACTCACTGAAATATATACTTTAAATGGATGTACTCTGTTACATGTAAATTGTACCATATTAAGATAGATTTTTAAAAACTGCCAAGAGTATTGCTAAGAGAAATACAGGCTGCGTTAATTGATAAACTAGATCTTAAGATAAATAAAAATGTCTGATTAACTGTATAATTTGCTTTTAACATACCGCTATGTATAAAGTAGGTAACTAATAAGGACCTACTGTACAGCACAAGGAACTCTACCCAATACTCTGTAATGTCCTATATGGCAAAAGAATCTAAAAATGAGTGGACATATGTATATGTATAACTTATTCACCTTTATTCACCTTGCTCTGCAGCGGAAATTAACACAACATTGCAAACCAACTATACTCCAACAAAAATTAAAATAAGATTTTTCTTAAATTTGGTTTTAATTTGATACTGTCTTTTTAAAAAATTATTCTTAGTATGTGCTTCTCCATAACCAAATTATCACCTTTTTGAGGGCAGAGAAAGAAAGGAAATTCATGTTTATTAAATACCTTCTGTAAGCCGGGCATCGTGCTAAGAGATTTATGTAGGATATCTCACTTAATACTAACATTAATCCTGAGAGATAGGTATTATTTCCACCTCTTTATAGTTAATGCAATTAAGTCTCAGAAATTGTTACTTGCTCAAGGTCACACAGTTTGCAAAGGTGCTGCCAGAGTCTGAACTCAAATCTGTCTCCCTTCAAAGCCCAAACTCTTTTCAGCTCTCTGAGTGATCATGGTTGACATTTCTCTGTGACTGTTTATCCTTCTTTTCCTTTCTGGAACATCCCTCTGCCTCTTCTCTTCTATCTGACTTCTTCACACTTCAAAATCCAGCGTAGGGCTCCTTTTCTGACATAGAAATTTTACTTTTTTCTGAAGTCTCAGACCAACAACTATTTTTGTGACTCACCTTGGAATTTAATCTTAAATTGGCTTATTTAAGCATCTAATTACTTAATGCACAGGTCTTGTCTCCCCAACCAGCTTGCAATTTCCTTGCAGGCAGGGATGTATATTAACTATAGTAACACATAGACACTGAAATCATAAAGATTTTAACTAATGTCTCACTCGTGAGAAGTCCAACAAGTCATAGTGGAGAAAGGAGTTCTCTGAAAAGTTGGCCAACATAGTTCTATAATTGTAATGCTCTTAATTATACAGGGGGCTTTTTTATTTAAAATTTCTGTGTGCTAATTTTGTAACCTGCCACTTTACCAGATTCACTGATGAGCTCTAGTAGTTTTCTGGTGGCGTCTTTAGTATTTTCTACTGTGTAGGATCGTGTCATCTGCAAGCAGTGACAGTGTAACTTCTTTTCCAATTTGGATTCCTTTTATTTCTTTTTCTACTCTGAATGTCATAGCGAGGACTTCCAAAACTATGTTAAATAAAAGTGGCAAGAGTGGACACCCTTGTCTTGTTCCTGGCCTTAGAGGAAATGCTTTCAGCTTTTTACCATTGAGTATAATGTTAGCTACAGGTTTGTCGGATATGGTCTTTATTATGTAGAGGTATGTTCCCTTTATAACCACTTTCTGGAGAGTTTTTATCATAAGTGGGTACTGAATTTTGTCAGAACCTTTTTCTGCATCTATTGATCATTGGGCTTCCCTGGTGGCTCAGATGGTAAGAAATCTGCCTGCAACGCAGGGGACCAGAGTTTGATTCCTGGGTTGGGAAGATCCCCTGGAGAAGGTAATGGCAACCCAGTCTAGTATTCTTGACTGGAAAATTCCATGGACAGAGGAGCCTGGCACGCTACAGTCCATGAGTCAGACACAACTGATCAACTTTCACTTTAATTATACATACCATATACCAACACTAGGCTAGGTGCTACGCAGATGTTAGTTTATTTTTTTCTTTTAAAACTATTTTTTAAACAGCTGTGTATGTGTGTACACATGCACACTCAATTGTGTCTAACTCTTTGCAATCCTATGAACTGTAGCCCACAAGGCTCCTCTGTTCATGAAATTTTCCAGGCAAGAATACTGGATTAGGTAGCCATTTCCTACTCCAGGAGATCTTCCTGATGCAGGGATCGAACCCATGTCTCTTGCATCTCCTGCATTGGCAGGTGGATTCTTTACTACTGTGCCACCTGGGAAGCCCTTAAACAGCTTTATTGAGGTATAATTTCATACCAAAGAGGTTCACCCACTTTAGGTATGTAACTCAATAATTTTTGTAAACATGCAGTTGTAGAGGCATCACCAGGGTCCTGTTTTAGAATATTTCTGTTACTCACAGGGATACATCATGTGCAGTTGTAGTTAATCCCTGTTCTCACCCCCTGCCTTAGGGAACTATGAATCTACTTTCTGTCTCTATAGATTTGTCTTTTCTGGATGTTTAGTGTAAGTGGAATAATACAGCTTGTAGTCTTGGGTATTTAGCTTCTTTCACTTAACATGTTTTAGGGATTTACCCATGTTATTGCATGGATCAGTAGCTCATTCCTGTTTATTGCTGAATAGTATTCCATTGCACAGGTATATCATTGTTGGTTTATCCAGTCACCAGTTGGCGAACGTTTGAATTCATGAAATTGGACCATTTCCAATGTTTTACTTTTATGAATGTTCCTAGCTTACAATATCTCTCTGAGATAGATATTATGGTCTTCATTTTACAAAGGAGAAGAATCAAGGCTCAGGAAAGTAATTATCTTGCTCAAGATCAAATAGCTGGTAGTGAAGTGTAGTATTTCTAACTCTAAAGCCCTTTCTGTGACAGTAGTTTTCAAATTTGGGAATTTTGTTGACCTGAAAATTTATTTTATTTTTTAATTTAATTTTATTATTTTTTTTCCATTTATTTTTATTAGTTGGAGGCTAATTACTTAACAATATTGTAGTGGATTTTGCCATACATTGACATGAATCAGCCATGGATTTACATGTGTTCCCCATCCCGATCCCCCCTCCCACCTCCCTCTCCACCCGATCCCTCTGGGTCTTCCCAGTGCACCAGGCCCGAGCACTTGTCTCATGCATCCCACCTGGGCTGGTGATCTGTTTCACCCTAGATAATATACATGTTTCGATGTTGTTCTCTCGAAACATCCCACCCTTGCCTTCTCCCACAGAGTCCAAAAGTAAGTTCTGTACATCTGTGTCTCTTTTTCTGTTTTGCATATAGGGTTATCGTTACCATCTTTCTAAATTCCATATATATGTGTTAGTATACTGTATTGTGTTGACCTGAAAACTTACAAAACAACTTTTTTAATGTGAGAATAAACCTGTTTGTCATCTTTTGTATTTTGTAAAGAGCATTTGAAAAAACAACTACCGTCTACCGCCAGCATCACTTCATAAAAGAAAGGCTATCTTTAATGCCTAAAGTTGAAAAATTAATTAGGCTTTATAGAAAAGCTACATTGCCCTTATTTTTCTCATTTCTCTACAAACAGTGAAGACAAGCCCTCATTTAAGAAGAACCGTGTCTAGTCACTAAGCTAATTAGTAGGACTATAAATTGTGCTAAACTGAATTAGATGAAATACTTTGAGATGCTTTTTAAAATGATGTTAGATAAACTACTTTATCTGTTTATAACAAATAACAACTGTTAGGTAAACAGTTAATAACAGTCTTATTAACTTATTTCAATTGTCTACAACAGATCCTCCCAAAAGGCTTGTTCTTTGTATAACAGCACAGTGAAGTGGCCTCTCTTTTCCAGGAATAGAGGGTTTAATCCCATCATACATCTAACAACAGTTCCTGTGTCCTCGAGAAACTGTATTCCAAAATTCCCAAAACCAATCCTTCTGTAACCACACAAAAGCCAGGTTAGCTTATAGACTTCTTCCCTAAGTACTGAGAAGTATATAAAGACCTTGGATGGTAATTCCATGGCAACAGATTTAAAAGATTTCCTTCAAACCCAGCTTTCATGGAGGCTGAAAGAAACACTGAAGTCTTGCTGACATTCGTTTCGTGGTTCCCATCCAGGTCCCAGTGGAACAAATGCCATAATTAGCCCTCAGAAGAGAGGCCAGAGACTGGCGATGAGGTCCCCCCAGTCATGCCTCGAGGCCTCGCTAGACTGGGACGCTCACACTGTCGCTCTCTGCTTTGTAGCTGTTTGTGCAAGAACAAAAGGACTTCAGTCTGCCTTGCTATTAATCCAACTTCACAAGCATGAAATTTACAGACACACACCAGAATTCATCACTGAAACCTTTTCCCCTTGTCATGTTCAGCTGCTGAAAAGTGGGCACACTCTTGGATATGAATGTTAATAAAAAGAAAAGATTAAAAAAAAAAAGCATGAACAAGCTTTCTGAATCAGTTCCGGATTCCCTCCCCTCTGCCCCCAGCTCCAGATCAACATCTTGGAAGTCTGACTTTTTGGGGGAGAACGTAAATCTCTCCATAGCATCTAGGTTGGGAGTATTTTTGTTAAATTTTATCATCACTTGAAAGTCAACTACTTTCTCTTAATAAATAAAATACATCTATAATGGAAGACCAATAACTCAATCTGTAAAGTGAATGAAAAAAAAAAAAAAAGAATAGCACTCAAGAGTCATAAAGTGAACATTATTTGATTAGAACCAAACCAGTGGTATCAACTGGTTTTGCTCATTTAACCTGTCTCCTCATCACCATACACCCATCATTTAGCTGCAGGGTGGATGTGTTCACACTGAACTATTAATCTGTTTCAAAATGCCATAACATTTCCATGAAGAACTTCCTAATTTTTTTTTCAGAAATTAAATGTCTGTTTAAAGTTCATTCCCTCCTGCTGTAACTAATTGAAATGAGATTTGGTTTATCTTTATGACATGGAAATGAGATTGAGTTTCATAATAATAACAATAAGGATAACTCCATAGATTTTAGGAGTAGTAGTTAATAATTACAGTAATATGGGGGAGATTAGACTTGTCTATTGCCACCTAAACAGACCCCCATTATTTATGGAGAAGTGTGAATGAATGTCATATGATCTAACCACCAGTTCCCAACTTTGTATTTGTTTTCAGCTTAGACTGAATTTTAGGGCAGCACCATAAATGCACTGGAGCCTCAGAACAGTATTCCCTTAATAACCAAACAAGGCATCAGCACACAGGCTGGGAAATATGTTGAAATACATCACAGTTGTGATGGAAAGAACCTGGTCTTGGGAAAATACAAAGAGGAGGCTTTTTCTTAGGATCTTTTCTCCATTGATATAATGAAGAGTAAATCAAACCAAACTGTAGCATTACGGAAGTTGCAATAAAATTTCCCAAATATCATTCCATTTGATCTTCAATCAGCCCTTTGAGAGTGAACAATATTACTTTCTCCATTTTACAGGTAAAATCACTGAGATCCAGAGAGGTAAAAAAAAAAAAAAAAAAAAATTGTTCAGTGTCACAATCTCAGTTAGTGGCAGACTTAACCCTGAGAACCAGATCTACTTATTCCCAATTTCAAACTCTTTTATCACCTGCCAAGAAAATCAGGAAACATGCGCATTGGGCTCGGAAGTCAATGGATAACTTCATTTTCACTTAAATTAAGTCAGTTTTCATTCCCAAGTCAGCCTACTGCCTCCAACATGAAACTTACCTTACCCAGAAGATACACCAAAGATACAAGCTTTCAACTGGCTTAGGGTTATGCACTGCTGAATGTCATTATTACTGTTGTCATCATTTACATGGTTAACAGCCATCATTTATTGCACACCTACTCAATGCCAGATGCTGTGCATCATTCTTCATCTCTATTGTGCAGATAATTTACATAGCTACAGGTCCTGTGTGATTTGACCCCTACTTACCTCTCCAGACATCTCCTACCTCATCCTCTTTGCTCCAGCCATACTAAACTCCTGTCAAGTCATCAAAGACCCCAGACTCTCATCACACAGGCTGTTTCCTCCACCCAGAACACCCTTTACCGTTCTAGCCCACCCTGCCTTCCCAGTTATTCTTCAGGCCTCAGCGTAAATGAAATTTCTCAGAGGTCTTCCTGGACTCCTACACTAGGTTATACATCCTTTATGGCTTGCTCTCACAGCATGCCAAGCTTTCATTTTCAAAGCATTTTACTTTCTGAAAATTTATTTTAAAGTCCTCCTTCCTACTAGATGAGATCAGAGCAGTGATTGTGTTGGTTTTTTATTGATATTTTCCAAAATATGAATGGGAACCAACATCACTAATACAATAATATGCTGTCTGATTGAGTGAATGAATGGGAAACTGGGGCTCAGAAAGACTGAGCAATTTAAGTGGCTTCTGCTTTCAAATACAACAGGGTGGAGCTGAGGAGAAAAACATCTTTTCCTTTTTTTCTTTTTTTTTTGAAAAACATCTTTTAATAAGCATACCATAATCACCCTATTTAAGATTACAAACCATTCCCTCATATCTGCCAGCCTGATTCATTCAGCTTTCCTTTTCCTATAAAACATCTCACCTTCTAATGCACTATTGATTTTAAATGCTACTTATAGCACACATGTAATTTTAGGTATAATTTCTTTATTATCATTATTGTTTATTATTTCCCCTTACTAGAATGTGAGCTTTGTGAGGACAGGTATTTTTGTTGTTATTAATCTCTGACTGTGAACAGCATTTGCTACATGTTAAATAAATCATCGTTGAAGAGAATTGAAGGGATTCTTCAAGTTGAGATTTTCCTAAACATATATTAAACAAAATATATTTGTTTAGGGTACTAAAGACAAGTCCGTTAGTTACATGAGATGCATGTGTGATCTGAATTTCCCCCTGGTGTCCCCACTGACCAGCTGTTAAGCCCTCTACCCACCCCCAGCTTAGCTTCCCAATCTGCAATATAAGCGTCAGCAGGAAGGAGTCAGGGCTCCCCAGGTGGCACTAGTGATAAAGAACTGACCTGCCAATGCAGGAGACTGAGATGTGGGTTCGATCCCTGGGTTGAGAAGATCCCCTGGGGGAGGGCGTGGCAACCCACCCTGGGTTTCTTGCCTGGGAAATCCCATGGACAGAGGAGCCTGGTGGGCTACAGTCCATAGGGTCGCAAAGAGTCAGACAGGACTGAAGTGGCTTCGCACACAGGCACGCAGGAAGGAGTCAAGAATCTGTCCTCATGCTAAAGGTGATCAGCCCTTTGATAATTTTCCGGTGAAGAGAAAAAAAAAGAATAGAAGAATTTTATTCACCTCAAACTCTGCAAAAGGCCTAGAAACCTGGGAATTCAACTGGCTCTATTTGCAAAAAATGTGCAGAGGTGATCTTTATTAAGTACTTGACACTCCAGAGAGAACACTCCTGTACAAATATGTCATGCTGCTTTGAACACAAGCAAAGCAGGAATCAGATTCTGTCTCCTTGCTGTATTCCAAGCCAAGGTGACTGTCGTGGTTTCATCTCAATGTATTTATATCTCATCACCAACACTCATCACCAAGGGAGCCGGTTCAGAGCTGAGCTGTAAAGATTGTGTAGGGAGTAGGGCTCAGATGCACTGTACACCATGACTGACTTATGCCGATGAGTTTCAACACTCACGCATTCCAGATGAACATCAATCTCTGTGATGAATAGTAAGAACAGGAATTCAGATTGCAATGAATGCAAAAATAAGTAAACAAGTAAAGCAATGCTACAGTTATTGAATGAGACTCTGATGTGGCAAACTGTCCTTTCTTCTCCATTCTCAATGCAAAGGCCACAATTCATTCTCATCATCTCTTACCTGAATTATTATAGCAGCCCTTTATTGCTCTCCAGACCACCAATCTATGCCTATACTACACACACAATAAGAGTCTTTCTAAAATGCCTCCCTGAACTTGTGGTACTTCTCAATATGTCCTCAAATCTTCCAGAAAAACTGCATAGCATAACCCACAAGTCCCTCTCTACGACCTGGCCACCCTCTACGTCTCCACACTCATCACCTTCCATTTTTCCATACACTCTATGCTGTAGCTACACTGAACTACATAGATTTCCCCTAAAGTACCCAGTTTTTTCCACGTTTCTATGCCTCTGCATAAGCTGTTTCCTTTGCCCAACACTTTTTCCCTGTACTTCCGCTATTCAACTTGCTCATCATTTAAGATATGTCTCTGTCAAATAGTTTTTCTTGATTTCATTCCATCCTAGACTGAATTAGTTTTAGTAGACAGATATTTCTTTAGTTCAACAAGTATTTATTGCAGGCCTACTAGAGATAAGACAATGTAGTAGTTTTTTTTTTTTTTTTTTAAATAATAGCTACAGATTTTTTGCCATTCCTCTCATCAAGAGGGAGGGTCTATGTCTTTGGAATCTATAAAATTTTATGGCACAGAAGTGATGCTATGTGACTTCTATGTCTAGGTCATAAAAATTAAAAAAATAAAAAAACCAACTTCCACCTGATATCTTGAAATACTTTTGGACAATCCCTTTTGGGGTGCTTCCTCTCAAAACCAGCCCCAAAGCTAACAGTACAGTCCACAAGGAAAAGCCACGTATGTCTCTGGTCTTTAATCCCAGCTGAGATTTTTTCTGGGGAGGGGTTCTTTCTGACTAGAGGCCAGAGAGTTGGGTACAGGTGCCCACGAATGGTTCCAGCATTCAGCCATTCCCAGCAGAGACCACTCCCCATAGTCATTCAAGTCTTCCCAGCAGAGATCTCCCTCAACCCTCAACATCATGATGATTCTGTTACAAGACACTTCTGCTACAGTAGGCGGAATTCTCAGATGGCCCCCAAGACTCCCCCTGCACCCACTCTTGTGTATATATCCTGTATAAGCCCTTCAGTGTGTGTTGTGGGGAAAGGGGAAGGACTGTGAATCTGATAGAATATCACTCCCTTAATTGTGTCACATGGCTAAGTGAAGAGATTTTGCAAATGTAATTAAGGTCCCAAATGAGATGACTTTGAGTTAAGAAAAGGTGAGATTATCCAGGGTGAGCAAGATAAAATAAAGTAAAAGCTACTGAAAGAGGGATTGTGCCCTTTTTGCCAGCCTGGAAGAAGAAAGCTGCCATGTTGTGAAAGGGCCATGTGCAAAGTGACTGCCTTTGGAAGCTGACAGTAGTCCCTGGCTAACAGCCAGCTTGAAAATGTGAACAACAGTCCTACAACCATAAGGGACTGGATTCTGCCAACAACCATGTGAACTTGAGAAAGGCCCTCATTCCAGAAAGAAACACAACCCAGCCAACATCTTGAGTTCTAGATGCAATCTTGCCAGTCTCTGAGCAGAGGGCCCAGCTAAGCTATACCCAGGCTCCTGACCCATTGAGAGAATAGATGTATGTTATTTTAAGCTGCTAAATTTCTGGCAATTTGTCACACAGCAGTAGAAAACTAATGCATCTACTGTGTACCCTGTTTGAATTCCTAACCCATGAAATTTTTGCCCATAATGAATGACTATTATTTTATGCCACTTAATTTGGGGCTTTTTTGTGCAGCTACTGTTTAGTCATTGAAACAAGCAGTCACTCAACAAGACAAAAATCCTGTCTTCACTGCATTCTTCCCCCTTGCTGAGGGGGAAGATAGACAATAAAATTAAATAAAACAAAATATGGAGTGTTTTGGATAGGCCAAGTGCTAGGAGATGAATAAAACAAGAAATGGGATAATGACTTTTAGAGATGATTTAGACAGAGTTTTAGATAGAAATGTTCAATCTACATGCTCAAAATATTTAACAACTACAGATGTTTGTGGAACACTGACCAGGCAAAACATATACTAACCACAATGCTAGAACAGGATCCTGGAGGACCTTTAATATGTTAGGCCTGAATGGTTTAGTTTTGAGCTCTTGTATATACTTGTAGTTTCTTCAATCCAATAAGAATCAGTTCAGTTCAGTTCAGTCACTCAGTCGTGTCCAACTTTTGTGACCCCATGGACTGCAACACACCAGGCTTCCCTGTCCATCACCAACTCCCAGAGCTTGCTCAAACTCATGTCCATAGAGTCAGAGATGCTATCCAACCATCTCATCCTCTGTCGTCTCCTTCTCCTCCCACCTTCAATCTTTCCCAGCATCAGGGTCTTTTCAAATGAGTCAGTTCTTCGCATCAGGTGGCCAGAGTATTGGAGTTTCAGCTTCAGCATCAGTCCTTCCAATGAATATTCAGGACTGATTTCTTTTAGGATTTACTCTTTGCAGTCCAAGGGACTCTCAAGAGTCTTCTCCAACACCACAGTTCAAAAGCATTAATTCTTCGACACTCAGCTTTCTTTATAGTCCCACTCACACCCATACATGACTACTGGAAAAATCATAGCTTTTACTAGACGGACCTTTGTTGGCAAAGTATTGTCTCTGCTTTTTAATATGCTGTCTAGGTTGGTCATAACTTTTCTTCCAAGGAGCAAGCAATAGAAATAGGCATGCAGTATCCCACCTCATGCACTCATTTATTTAACCCTCTTCTCAGCAAATATTCACTAAGTGACTAGTACATTCAGCCATGTGAGAGACAAGGAGCTCCAGGAGCACTGCCCCCTGAGCTCCAGTTCCTTGCTGTCCAGTTGAGGAAGTGAGATACAGACAGGGGGAGTACTCAGCTGCAGCAGTGCTAATTTCATGAGTATTGTTCTATTTCCCTGTCTCACCTATGAGACCCTGGCTATAGGATTAGGAGAGAGAGAAGCTGGGGTGGTCAGGAAGCTTCTGGAGGTAATAATGGGAATGGAGCTGAATCTTGAAAGGTTGGCTGTTTCCATAAGAGACCTTATTCGTCTTTGACCCTTACTGCCTCAGAGAGTGTAAATGTGTGGAACACGTGCAAACCACGTGACACGGCAGCCAATGGCCAACTGATGAGGGCTCTGTTCTACACTCAGCCTTGATCAGAACTTATAGCCAATGATCAATGGTCAGAGATGACACATAGAATAAAACCTACACGCCATCTCTGGTAGCTTCACATTTTGGATACAGTAGGTGCTACTATTAGTTAATTAATCAATAGTCCACCTGGGGAGAAAGAGAAAACCACTTTTAGGAGCAAAAACCACCCTGGTGAGAAAAGAAATGGTCCAGGAAGGAAGTTTTATACTGCGTGAAAGCATAGGTTTATCTTGTCACCCACAAGCTCTTTGAAAGCCTGGTTTGGGGTTTTGAAGTCAGACTGAGCTAGGATCAAATCCTGTCTTTTTCATTTGTAACCTGTATGATCTGAATTGAGTTAATTTGTCTCTCTGAATTTCAGTTTTCTCATCTATAAAATGGCAATAGTAATGCCTACTGTGTTGTACGGTTGACTAAGAATTTTTTAATCAAATAATGTACAAAATGTCCAAATTTTACTCTATAGATTTATATATACAAAAAAATGGCATATTATTTTATCAAACTAAATCCAACTTCAAAACTCTAGCCTAGTAGGTTGAAAAAAAGACTTAAATCTTTGACACTATGAGGACGCTACACTCCTTCTCCACAAGGCCACAGAAAGACCCTCCAGAATATATGGCACAATGTCAGTGACTCACCCTTCACAAAGGCAAGCAGAGGACCTTTCTTCTGCCACTTCTCAGCCCTGTCACAGACTCTGAAGACAGGAAACGCCCAACTATGACCTTTTTGGAGAGGGAGCCAGGAAAAATCCAGTGAGAACCAAAACAAATTAATATCTCAGTGAAGGATCTTGTGACATCTATGAAGCCTCTAATGTAGTCCCTGACACATATTCTATGTCAGTTATCTTTTCATTTACTCCACAAATACTTGTAAGTCTTGCTACTTGCTGGACACCACTTTTCAGCTGTGGGTTCCTCCACTTCAGCACTATTTACATTTTGACTGCCTTCCTTATTGTTGGTTGGGGAGGCCAGGGGGGGCTTGTCCTGTGTAGTATGGGCTATTTAGCAGCTTCCTTGGCCTCTATCCCTACCAATGACAGTAGTAGCCCCCACCCTAGTTGGACAAACAGACATTGATAAATATTCCTTGGATGAAAAACTGCCTCTGGTTTTGAATCCCTGAATGAAATAAAGAAGAGAAAAACCCTACTTTCACATAGCTTACATTCTAGTGGGAGGACAGACAATAAACAAATAAGTATATTTATAACATAAGTACAGGTATGGAGAGGTGGCAGGTGGCTGATCGTTCCTTTCCCTTTCTCTGGATAAATAAGAACCAGGAACTATTCTGAAGATGGTAGCATAAGCATCAGACTCTGATGAAAAGATATTTCATCGATAAGCAAAAAATCACAGGAATAGAAATTGAATGATCAGGGCTAAAGAAATAGGAAAGAAATGGGATTATCATTTAAATAACCATGTTGAAGGTTCAGCATTTTTCTCCTTTGGACATATTCCTGTGCAAGGAAAAATAACCTCATCAACACAAGCACAAGACAACCACACAAAAATGTGTGTAAAATTTCTCCTGCCTTTTCTCCAGCTCTAGGCTATTCTTTTGAACACTTTAGAAAGAATTTAGAGAGTGCCCTCATTCAGTGAAGCTTCAAATTGTAAAATAAGGCAATATCACATAATAATAAAGAGTTATTTGGAACATCACTGGAACCATTTTTATCAAATATCATTTAAATGAGTTAAAACTTGGTTTTAAACAACTAGATTTTAAAATGTTGTATTCATGTAGCTTTTGTACAATGTATTAAACCAAAGCAAAATCACAAAACTAATAAAATCCAAGTTACACAGTAACTGTGGTTTTGCAAAAACTAGCTTGCCATTCTAATCATGTGCCAGTTTCACACAGCACACCAACACCCCTGTGTGCTGTATAATGATTTGGTTCTCCCACCTCTTTTCTCACTGAGAATTACTGTGAAACCTCTGTCCTTAGAGTAAGCAGTAATATCATTTGACCTTCCTAGGGTGTCAACACATTATTTTCTTATTAGATCTGCTGCCTCTGTTGTTTCCTTATTAGCCCACTAAAATTACCCGAAGTAAACACAAGTGCAAACTTAGAGGAAGGCACCACAGGGCAATACCAGGCTATAAAGGGCCATTTGAGAGTCCAGAATGTGCTTATATGATCTTTTTTCTTTTTCCTAAGGTTCTCATGAAACTCTGAATTTAGAGGCTTTCGTGGAGAACTCTAGGAACCCTGATGATATATCCATGTAACTCGAGATCCCAGTTTGAGAGGCACTGGTGTAATGACTAATGGCAGCAGAATCAGAACGCCTAGATTCGAAATTCTGGCCCCATCACATACTAGAATTATTCTGACCATTGAAAGTATTTTGATATCAAAAGACCACCTTCCACCCAAGACTGGGTCCCACAGAAGTTTACATCTGAACAAAGCAGGCCCAGACCAAAACTATGAAGTTGTTTGTTTGTGGTTCCCTGGCCTTGCCTTTTCAATGCCTCTCTTCCCCTCTAGGTCCGTAGCACATCACCACTTGAGATACCAGGCTAGGTCCCAGTCAGCCAGCAGCTCATCATTTTGCCTTCTTTGTTGTTGTTGTTCAGTCACTAAGTTGTGTCTGACTCTATGACCCCATGGACTGCAGCACGCCAGGCTTCCCTGTCCTTCGCCATCTCCCAGAGTTTGCTCAAGCTCATGTCCACTGAGTCGGAGATGCGATCTAATCATCTCATCCTCTGTTGCTCCCTTCTCCTCCTGCCCTCAATCTTTCCCAGCATTAGTAAAGTGTTAGTCACTCAGTTGAGCCCAATTCTTTCCAACCACATGAACTGTAGCATGCCAGGTTCCTCTGTCCATGGAATTTTCCAGGCAAGAATACTGGAGTTAACTGCCATTTTTTCCTCCAGGGGATCTTCCTGACCCAGGGATTGAACCCAGGTCTCCTGCACTGCAGGCAGATTTTTCATCTCTGAACCTCCAGGGAAGCCCAACATTGCCCCACTTCTAAAGCCATCCCCAAATACTGGGGTAGAATAGTTATACGTGGACTTCCAAAAATCATTTGTTAAGCTGCTTAATAGTTGAAAGAGTAAATACCCTAAGAAATTAAGTGGCTTCCCCACCTTTGACTCCTAATAAATAATAGAGTTGGGGGGTGGGGAGCATTAACTGAACAACTTCTAGATGCCATGTACTTTGAATACTTACTTTCATTTAAAGTTCTCAGTGAAACCAGCAAACTACGTATTGGTAACCCTTCAGGTGTGAAAACCACTGCATTTCAAATGCCAAGCAATGTCTTTGAGGAACAGTAAGAGTTTAATAAATGTTTCTTGAATGAATGGTCACTTTGACTGGGGTTACAGGTCTAGTAACTGGAAGAGATGGGATTCAACCTAAGACTGACTCCATGGGTTTTAATGCTCTTTCCCTCTAAGTCGCTTCAGTCATGTCTGACTCTTTGCAACCCTAAGAACAGTAGCCCACCAGGCTCCTCTGTCCATGGGCTTCTCCAGGCAAGAATATTGGAGTGGGTTGCCACGCCCTTCTCCAGGGGATCTTCCCAACCCAGGATCAAACCTGTATCTCTTACATCTCCTGCATTGACAGGTGGGTTCTTTACTACTAGCGCCACATTTACACCAGTGGTCAGCAAACTTCTTCTGTACAGAGCCAGATAATAAATTTTCAGGATTTCAGGGTCACCCAGTCTCTACTGTGACAGTTCAAGTCTCCCACTGAAGCACAGAAACAACCATGGACAATATGAAAACTGATGAATGTGACTGTTGCAATAAAACTTTATGGGATGGAGTTTAAAAAAAAAAAAAAAACTTTATGGGATGGACACTGAAACTTGAGTTTTATGTAATGTTCACATGTCATGAAATATCATTCTTCTTTTGATTTTTTTCCCCAACCAGTTAAAATTGTAACATTGTTCTTATCTTCTGGGCTATATTATCATAGATAGTGAACTGGATCTGGCCTGTAGACCATAGCTTGCCAACCCATTTTCTGCAGTAGGCTGCCTTCCAAGCTCTCCACTGTCTTAGGTCCTCCCCTCAAACAACTGGAATGAATGGAATTCAGATGGTACAATTTCAGACGTTGTACGTGGGTGCTCAGTCCACTTCAGGTGGATTCTTCACCCACTGAGCCACCTAGAAAGCCCTTCACACCTTGATCAACAGTTAAATGAGATCAAATCTTTCAACTTCCTGTGAAGCTGTGTCATGCAGGCAGTGGCTTATCTCCCCAAGGCACATGGAAACCCATGACTTCTCAGGCCCAGTATACACAATGCCTTTCAGACTTAAATTGAAGAAAGTAGGGAAAACCACTACATCATTCAGGCATGAACTAAATCAAATTCCTTATGATTATACAGTAGAAGTGACAAATAGATTCAAGGGATTAGATATGACAGTCAGAGTGCCTGAAGAACTATGGATGAAGGTTCATGACATCAGACAGGAGGCCATGATCAAAATCCTTCCCAAGAAAAAGAAGTGCAAAAAAGCAAAATGGTCGTCTGAGGAGGCCTTATGAATAGCTAAGAAAACAAGAGAAGTGAAAGGCAAAGGAAAAAAAGAAAAGATATACCCATTTGAATGCAGAGTTCCAAAGAATAGCAAGGAGAGATAAGAAAGCCTTCCTCAGTAATCAGTGCAAAGAAATAGAGGAAAACAACAGAAGGGGAAAGACTAGAGATCTCTTCAAGAAAATTAGAAATACCAAGGGAACATTTCATGCAAAGATGGACTCAATAAAGGACAGAAATGGTATGGGCCTAACAGAAGCAGAAGATATTAAGAAGAGCTGGCAAGAATGCACAAAAAACTATACAAAAAAGATCTTAATGATCCAGATAATCATGATGGTGTGATCAAGCACCAGAGCCAGACATCCTGGAATGTGAAGTCAAGTGGGCCTTAGGAAGCATCACCACAAAGCTAGTGGAGGTGATGGAATTCCAGCTGAACTATTTCAACTCTAAAAGATGATGCTGTGAAAGTGCTGCACTCAACATGCCAGCAAATTTGGAAAACTCAGCAGTGCCACAGGACTGGAAAAGGTCAGTTTTCATTCCAATCCCAAAGAAAGGCAATGCCAAAGAATGCTCAAACTACTGCACAATTACACTCATCTCACACATTAGCAAAGTAATGCTCAAAATTGTCCAAGCCAGGCTTTAAAAATACATGAACTGAGAACTTTCAGATGTTCAAGCTGGATTTAGAAAAGGCAGAGGAACCAGAGATCAAATTGTCAACACCTGATGGATCATCAAAAAAAGCTGGAGAATTCCAGAAAAAAACATCTACTTCTGCTTTATTGACTATGCCAAAACCTTTGACTGTGTGGCTCACAACAAACTGGAAAATTCTGAAAGAGATGGGAAAACCAGACCATCTGAACTGCCTCCTGAAAAATCTGTATGCAGATCAAGAAGCAACAGTTAGAACCAGACATGGAAAAATGGACTGGTTCCAAATTGGGAAAGGAGTACATCAAGGCTATCACTCTGCTTATTTAACTTATTTAACACCCTGCATGTTGTCACCCTGCTTATTTAACTTCTATGCAAAATAGTACATCATGTGAAATCCAGGCTGCACGAAGCACAAACTGGAATCAAGATTGCCAGGAAAAATACCAATAACCTCAGATATACAGATGACTTGACTCTTATGGCAGAAAGTGAAGAGGAACTAAAAAGCCTCTTGATGAAGATGAAAGAGGAGAGTGAAAAAGTTGGCTTAAGACTCAACATTCAAAAACCTAAGATCATGGCATCCAGTCTCATCATTTCACAGCAAATAGATGGGGAAAAAATTGAAACAGGGACAGATTTTATTTTGGGGAGCTCCAAAATCACTGGAGATGGTGACTGCAGCCATAAAATTAAAAGACGCTTACTCCTTGTTAGAAAAACTATGACAAACAGTCAGCATAATAAAAAGCAGAGACATTACTTTGCCAACAAAGGTCCATCTAGTCAAAGCTATGGTTTTTCCTGTAGTCATGTATGGATATAAGAGTTGGACCATAAAGAAAACTGAGCACTGAAGAATTGATGCTTTTGAATTGTGGTGTTGGAGAAGATTGTTGAGTCCTTTGGACAGCAAGGAGATCCAACCAGTCCATCCTAAAGGAAATCAGTCCTGAATATTCATTGGAAGGACAGAAGCTGAAGCTGAAACTCCAATACTCTGGCCACCTGATGTGAAGAACAGACTCACTGGAAAAGACCCTGATACTGTGAAAGGTTTAAGGCAGGAGGAGAAAGGGATGACAGAGGATGAGATGGTTGGATGGCATCACCAACTCAATGAGCATGAGTTGAGCAAGCTCTGGGAGTTGGTGAAGGACAGGGATGCCTGGCCTCCTACAGTCTATCAACTGCAAAGAGTCGGACATTATTCCCACTTTATTGGCTCTAACTTCCTCTAACCATAGCTCTGCACACTGACTTTCAAAAAAGTTCTAGATTATTTCAGGATTGAGTCAGGTGCTAAATAATAAAGTTGGTCCATTCCAAGAGGGCAATTATCTAATCTGTTAATGAAAGAGCAGTCACATATCATAGCAAAATCTCATCTAGTATATTCATTACAAGTAAAATTAAGATAAGTGAAACTTGCTTTATCTCCTTATTAAGTCAGGAAAATGACTACATATATTTTCCAGATAAGAGGCTGTTTAGAAGATGAACCTCTATGATATTTAACAAATGTAGCTTTCATTTTCTTTTTACCAAGGAAATTCAGAATAATTTGCCTTGCAGTAAATCACAGTAACTCTAGTTGTTTTTTCCTCTCTCCAAATGAGACATTGCCTGACATCTAACATGTGGCAAGATCTGAGAAGTTTCCACAAATTGGTAAAATTCTTTCTACATGAATATGTAATGTAATCTTCTTGTTAAACAAGAATAGATAATTTCCCCTAAAATGAATGCAATAAAGGGGCATAGAAAGAATAAATAATTCCAATACTGTTCTTTAATTCTGCTTGTAATTTTCCAAATTCCAGACTGATGGCAACATAGTGGGCCTATTCTCCTAGCACTGTTTCAAAATGTTCAGGCTGAGGGAAATCCACAGGGACAGTAGTTACTAAAAAGCTCAAAAATGCAGTCAACTTGCATCATTTTAGAGCAAAAGAAAAAGTCACTTTTTGTCTATATTTGTCTATATTATTTATGCCTGCATTCAACAAACATTTACTGAGCACCAACTATGGGGGCAGGCATTGTTCTAGGTACAGTAGGGGAATCCTAAAAAAGCATTATCTTCATCCCCATGGAACTCAGAGTTTAATTAGGGAGGAGGTGCTGCTGAGGATGATAATGTTAATTATGTCAATTCCATAATCACTGGTTATATATGTGGTACGGTGCTAAATTATCTACTTACATAATCTCATTTAATGTGACCCTCACCCACATAACTTATGAGATGGTTGTTATTATTCCCACTTTATTGGCTAAAAAAATCGAGGCTTAGATAAATTGACTAACTAGGCCACGGTTACTCTTTTAATTCAATTTTTATTTTATATTGGAGCATAGGTGATTTACAATGTTGTATTAGTTTTAAGTGCACAGCAAAGTAATTCAGCTTCATATATACATTCTTTTTCAGATTCTTTTCCCAAATAGGCTATTATAAAATATTGAGTACAGTTCCCTGTACAAAACAGTAGGTCCTTGTTGATTATCTATTTTACATAGAGTGGTGTGTAAATGTTGACCCCAAACTCCTAATTTGTCTCTGCTTCCCCACCCCAACTTTCCTCTTTGGTAACAATAAATTTGCTTTCAAAGTCTGTGAGACCATTTCTGTTTTATAAATAAATTCATTTATATCATTGTTTTTAGACTCCACATGTAAGTGATACCATATAATATTTATCTTTTTCTGTCTGACTTACTTCACTTAGTATGTGGACCTAGAGATTATCATACTAAGTGAAGTATGTACGAGATAGGCAACAGTTATACAGTTAGTAGACAGGTCTGGGATATGAATTTGGGAAGACTGACTCTAGAGCCTGCTAAACTGAAAGATGTACATCAATAACTATTTCATAATGTTGAATGTGGCAAATGTTCTAGAAGAAGGGCAGATAACATGTAGCAAAAGTTGAAGGGAGGAGTAACTTGACTAAGTAAGACAAATCAAGGGAGACTTCATGGAGCTAAGATTGAGGTTTTGAAATCAGGAGCAGGGAAGAAGGAAGTTCTAGGAAGAAAGAACAGCATTTGTCCCATTTGTCCCATTGAGACAATGGGGGAAACACAGGACAATGTTCAGGAAAAAGCTGAGAAGTGCATTTTGGTGCCATTAATGCGTGAAGCAGAACATAAGGTAAAAAGACAAGTGAGGATTTACTCATGGGAGGCCAGTAAAATTAGACAAGTAGACATTAATATGATATTTTAGAGATACTTTAGAGTGAACTAGGCTTCCCTGTTGGCTCAGACAGTAAACAATCTGCCTGCAATGCAGGAGACCAAGGTTTGATCCCTAGGTTGGGAAGATCCCCTGGAGGAGAGAATGGTTACCCACTCCAGTATTCTTGCCTGGAGAATCCCATGGACAGAGGAGCCTGGTGGGCTACAGTCTATGGGGTCACAAAGAGTCAGACACAATTGAGCAACTAACACACTTTAGAGGGTACCAGACTCTTTGAGGTAGCTATTATCTTCATTTTATAAAAGAAAAAACTGAGATTCAGAATGGCAGAGTTATCAGTCCAGGGTCATGCAGCCAGTAAATTTTAGATCTCATTAACTTATTCAAAAGATATTCATGAATCCACAAAGACTGATGCAGACTTGCCCTCGAGGGTCCAGGAGTCTCTGGCGGAGGCATAGGTCGGCGGTGGCCCCCTGCAGGGTTGGGGGCACGTTGTGGAGCAGTGCGTACATGGGACCTTTTGAAGGAAGTCGCCATTATCTTCATCACCTCCACCATTGTTTGGCCTCGGGTCAAATAACAGGGAGGGAACATAGCCCCTCCTATCAACAGAAAATTGTATTAAAGATTTACTGAGCAGATGGTCAATACTGAAATCAGATTGATTATAATCTTTGCAGCTAAAGATGGAGAAGCGCTATACAGTCAGCAAAAACAAGACTGGGAGCTGATTATGGCTTAGATCATGAACTCCTTATTGCCAAATTCAGACTTAAATTGAAGAAAGTAGGGAAAACCACTAGACCATTCAGGTATGACCTAAATAAAATTCCTTAAAATTAGACAGTGGAAGTGACAAATAGATTCAAAGAACTAGATCTAATAGACAGTGCCTGAAGAACTATGGATGGAGGTTTGTGACATTGTACAGGAGGCAGTGATCAAGACCATCCATATGAAAAAAAAAATGGAAAAAGGCAAAATGGTTGCCTAGGAAGCCTTATAAATTGCTGAGAAAACACAACAAATGAAAGGCAAAGGAGAAAAGGAAAGATATACCCATTTGAATGCAGAGTTCCAAACAATAGCAAGGAGAGAAAAGAAAGCCTTCCTCAGTGATCAATGCAAAGAAATAGAGGAAAACAATAGAAAGGGAAAGACTAGAGATCTCTTCAAGAAAATCAGAGATACCAAGGAAACATTTCATGCAAAAATGGGCTCAATAAAGGATAGAAATGGTATGGACCTAACAGAAGCAGAAGATATTAAGACGAGGTGGCAAGAATACACAGAAGAACTATACAAGAAAGATCTTCATGACCCAGATAATCACAATGGTGTGATCACTCACCTAGAGCCAGACATCCTGGAATGCAAAGTCAAATGGGCCTTAGAGGAAACATCACTACACACAAAGCTAGTGGAGGTGATGGAATTCCAGCTGAGCTGTTTCAAATTCTAAAAGATGATGCTGTGAAAGTGCCAGCAAATGTGGAAAACTCAGCAGTGGCCACAGGACTGGAAAAGATCAGTTTTCATTCCAATCCCAAAGAAAGGCAGTCCCAAAGAATGCTCAAACTACCGCACAATTGCACTCATCTCGCACAATAGCAAAGTAATGCTCAAAATTCTCTAAGTCAGGGTTCATCAGTATGTGAACCATGAACTTCCAGATGTTCATCTGGATTTAGAAAAGGCAGAGGAACCAGAGATCAAATTGCCAACATCTGTTGGATCATTGAAAAAGCAAGAGAGTTCCAGAAAAACATCTACTTCTGCTGTATTGACTATGCCAAAGCCTTTGACTTCGTGGATCACAGCAAACTGTGGGAAATTCTGAAGGAGATGGGAATATCGGACCAGCTGACCTGCCTCCTGAGAAACCTGTATGCAGGTCAAGAAGCAAGAGTTAGAACTGGACATGGAGCAACAGACTGGTTCCAAATCAGGAAAGGAGTACATTGAGGCTGTATATTGTCACCCTGCTTATTTAACTTATATGCAGAGTACATCATGAGAACTGCTGGACTGGATGAAGCACATGCTGGAATCAAGATTGCCAGGTGAAATATCAATAACCTTAGATATGCAGATGACACCACCCTTATGGCAGAAAGCAAAGAAGAACTAAAGAGCCTCTTGATGAAAGTGAAAGAGGAGAGTGAAAAAGTTGGCTTAAAACTCAACGGTCAGAAAACAAATATATGGCATCAGGTTCCATCACTTCATGGCAAATAGATGGGAAACAATGGAAACAGTGACAGACTTTCTTTTGGGGGTCTCCAAAATCACTGCAGATGGTGACTGCAGCCATGAAATTAAAAGACACTTACTCCTTGGAAGAAAAGTTATGACCAACCTAGATAGCATATTAAATAGCAGAGACATTACTTTGCCAACAAAGGACTGTCTAGTCAAAGCTATGGTTTTTCCAGTAGTCATGTATGAATGTGAGAGTGGGATTATAAAGAAAGTTGAGTGCCGAAGAACTGATGCTTTTGAACTGTGGTGTTGGAGAAGACTCTTGAGAGTCCCTTGGACTGCTAGGAGATTCAACCTGTCCATCCTAAAGGAATTCAGTCCTGAATATTCATTGGAAGGACAAGCTGAAGCTGAAACTCCAATACTTTGGCCACCTGATGCGAAGAACTGACTCATTGGAAAAGACCCTGATGCTGGGAAAGATTGAACGCAGGAGGAGAAGGGGACGACAGAGGATGAGATGGTTGGACGGCATCACTGACTCGATGGACATGAGCAAGCTCTGGGAGTTGGTGATGGACAGGGAAGCCTGGCGTGTCGCAGTCCATGGGGTCACAAAGAGTTGGACACGACTGATTGACTTAACTGAACTGAACTGAACTGAACTGAACTGAACTGAGCTTATTCAAAAGATATTCATTGACCCAGTTGCTATGCCAGATACTAAAGACAGTTTTGAATGGGACATAGTCACTGCCTTCACAGCACCTTCAGTCCAGGTAGGAAAGACAACCATCATAAAGCAGATCACCACAATCAACTGTGGTGTGTGTTATAGTGGAGTAAGTGTAGGTGCTCTGCAAGCCTCAAAGCCCAGGACCCATTTGGGGGTAGGGGAGGCCTCAAGTGTCATTTAATCCTTGACTTGAAAGATGCACAGGAGTTATCTTAATACTCAGGGTGGCTGGGTTGGGGAGGGTGGCATATAGTAGAGAGGAATATTCCAAGTAAAGAATTCTAAATATGCATAAAGGCACAAAGGAGAGAGAAAATGTGACACCGTCCAGACAGTGAGAAGTTTAAAAAGTCCAGAAATCAGAAGCCGAAGAAGATGCTAGACACCAGGTTCTGCAGACAGAGGGGCAGCCACATAAACTTTTAAAGGGAGAGGTGGGAGGTAGGAGAGATGATATGGTTAGATTTAGGTATCAAAAGGACAGAAAGGTGTAAAAGAGAGCTAAGAACATATAGGATAGGACGGAGGCCAATCTGAAGGTGCTTGGAACTCAAACCCAACACTATTTGACTCAAAGATCATTTTCTACTCTTTCTCTAGAGACTGCAGGGCAACTGTGAAACTTTAGAAGAAGTGAATGATATCAACAGATCTATCTATTAAAAAGATCAGACTGAAGAGACATAAAAGAGGCAAGGATGACTCACTTGTTCTTTTCTTCCTTTTTCTTTTTTAAATTCAGTAAATATTTGACAAGCTCCTATTACATGTTCCCTGGTGGCTCAGATGGTAAAGAATCCTCTTACAATGCAAAGACCTGGGTTCAAACTTTGGGTCAGGACGATCCCCTGGAGAAGGGACTGGACCCACTCTAGTATTCTTGCCTGGAAAATTCCATAGACAGAGAAACCTGGTGGACATTCATGGGGTTCATGGGGTCGCAGAGTCAGACACGACTGAGCAGCTAAAACTTACCTGAAGTCTATCTATTACACGTTAGGCCGTATGCAGTAGTTTAGGTCTGGAATTAAGAAAGAAAGGTGTCATTAGCAGAGCTACAAACACATTTAAGTCCATTGTCTAATATTCCTTTAAGATCCAATTTGAAAGTCCTCATCCAAAAAGTTTTTCCTGTCTCTGCCCTTCCAATTCAATTTAAAACTTTCTGTTCAATTTAAAACTAGTCTGTTCCACAAAATCACACAATCCTGCTGCTATTATTTCAGAATCACTCACTAATTGCTGCACCCACATCTTATCTCAGGTGTTCCTCAGGACTTTCCCCTGCATTGTTTTTAAGCTCTGGACACAAACAAATGTTGATCTAAGAGGATTGAGACATTGGATGAATGAACATTGGATGAAGGGCAGGATCACATGAGGACAATCTTTGAATGTTTGTTATTCTATTACATCTTATCACCAGTTCCTCATGTTTCCTGAAGACAGTAGTGACATACACAGCTGTATAACTTATAGTGGTGTAATTCAAAAGATTTAAAAAATCAACCCTAAACATACCATAATATCATCCCCCTATCATTATAAATTCTTACTTTTTATCAGGTGCATGGAAGAATTGGCTTGGATTATAAACACCATGGTAGCTGGTGTTTAAAAAAACAAGGAAATTCAAGAGAGAAAAAGATCTATACCCCCAGTATTTACAAAACACCTACTGTGTTTGTAAAACATGCTCTGTATTCGTGGGTATGTGTTATGAGTAACTGTTTTCTATAGGGAAAGGACAACATTCATTAAACTTAAACTCTTCTTAGGTACCAGTAAATAATCAAGGAGTAGTATTTGCATTATTTCATTTTTAAACTTCATAATAAAGTAATAGAATATATGCAGGGATTTCTTCCACTGCTCAAATTTTTACATGACTATTGGATATTATTTGATTGATTAAGTGAGGAATAGATTTCTGCATCATGTAGACTTTAATTGGTCATTACACAACTATAATAGGGAATTAGCATCTCACCTTAAAAAGCTGGTATCCCAAGAGTAGAGCAACATTCAGCAGCTTTGAGCAGCTGACATAACTTATTTGGCTTTATGTTCTCTTATTAACTGTTTGTAGTTATGAGCTATGCTACTGTTTATTTTACAAGTCTAGAAATCTACTGCTTTTGATTGATTTTTATGTTTTGATCATAATTTAGTGGTGATTTTTAGGTTTGTTTCTGTTCTGTCTTGATCTCCCAATATAGGATTTTTAGCTTGCAATAACAAAATATACTAGTTTCCAAGGGTTGCCATAAAAAAGTAACACAAATTTGGTGGCTTAAAACAAAAGAAGTTCATTATCTCACAGATTTGGAGACGGATATGTCCAAAATCAAGATTTTGGCAAGACGAGTTCCTCCTGGAGGTTGTGAGGAAAAATCCATGTCTCACCTTTATCCCAGCTTCTAGTGGCTGTCAGGAATCCTGGGGTGTTTCTTGGTTTGTAGAGGTATCACCCCAATCTGTCCCTGTCTCCACATAGCCTACTCCTCTGTGTCTGGATATCTTTTCCTCTTTCTACAGAAATCTGTGTCATCAGATTTAGGGCTCACTCCATTCATCAAGGATGATCTCATCTTCAGATCCTTTATTAAATCTGCAAAAATCCTTTTTCCAAATAAGGTCACATCATGGGCATATCTTTTGGGGGTGGTTGGAGGAGTGGTTGGAGAAGGCAATGGCACCCCACTCCAGTACTCTTGCCTGGAAAATCCCATGGACAGAGGAGCCTGAAAGGCTGCAGTCCATGGGGTTGCTGAGGGTCGGACACAACTGAGCGACTTCACTTTCACTTTTCACTTTCATGAATTGGAGAAGGAAATGGCAACTCACTCCAGTGTTCTTGCCTGGAGAATCCCAGGGACGGGGGGAGCCTGGTGGGCTGCCATTGATGGGGTCGCACAGAGTTGGACACGACTGAAGTGACTTAGTAGCAGCAACAGCAGGGGGAGTGGTATTATTCACTCATAACAATACTTATAGCTATTCTTTTTTTAATACAAACTTTAAAGTTGAAAATGCCATAAGAAAAAATAAAATAATTGTTATTACAAATTAAATATTCTAGCTCCCAGACTGTTTTTTTCCTACATTGAAACAATTGTATTGAAATTTTTGTTATAGGTGAATAAATAATTCATATAAATGAATAAATAATCCAAACTTTCTAAGGCTTTAAACTAGCTGTTAATCTCTGAAAACTCCTCAAAAAAAACACCTTTCCTATAGCATATGTTATCTGAGTTAGGTAAATAATAAAATTAACAGTGTGTTATAAGGTACATACTGTATTATTGTCCCATTTTTCAGATGAAGTAATAAGGGCCTCAATGAAATTCATTACTAGCCAGACGGCCAGAGATCATGATTCAAACTTGCATTGTGTGACTCCAGAGCCCATGCGTCCTGGCTTGGACTGCACGAAGGTGTTCTTAGGGAAGCTGGGAGGAAGCAGAATGGCACTGACCAGGACACTGCTCACAAGGACCCTCAGGGTTGACTCATCAGAGAAGGGGCATTCACCAGAGAAAGTTCTAGGGCCAAGTCAGAGGTTGGTTACCATGAGACTGAAATTCACTGACATGTAAGAGATCTGAAGATATCTGAGGGGAAGTGATGCAAACTGGGGGCTGGTGGAACAAAAAAGGGATTCAACGCAAAAGAGAAAGCCTGCAGAAGCATGGGTTGTCACAGAGGAAGTGGAATTCGGTGAAAATAGAGAATGCGATGAATCTTTGGAGTGGCAAGTGACCCCAGCCATCCAGGAGCTAAGGTCTTCACAAGTCAGGCCTGCTGCAGGACAAACTTGATAACATCTTCTTCGTACAGGCTGAGTGAAGACACACCCCAACCGTGTCTGAGGTATAGGAGAGGTGCCTCACTTTCCCCAGAGAGAAGGGAGAGGACGCAATCCAATAGGCTATGTTTCAGAAAAAAGTGCAAAAGTTGGGCCCGAAGCACACACCATCAGTGCTCGTTTAGAAAGATGTGCTCTCTTCTACTTTTCTAAATTTTCCAAAATTTCTAGGCATAACACAATCTCATTTTATAGCAAACACACACACACACACACACACACACACACACACAGTAACTGTTTTAAAGGTGCTCTGTCTTAACATGAACATTCCTGGATATCCCTGGTGGTCCAGTGGTTGAGTCCGCGTCCAGGGGAAGATTCCACATATGCCACAGGGCAACTGAGCCCGCGCGCCTCAACTACTGAAGCCTGCATACTATGGAGCCCACGGTCTGCATCAAGAGAAGCCACTGCAATGAGAAGCCTGTGCGCTGCAGCGAGAGAGCAGGTCCCACCTGCTACAACTAGAGAAAGACTGCATGCAGCAACAAAGAGCCAGTGTAGCCAAAAATGTTTAAAATTTTTTTAAATGACCATTCTTGTAAGCCACATACTCTGATGGGAACTCAAACTGTATCAGCTGAAAAGTAACAGAGGTTAAAGGGGGAACGGGCAAAACATATAGAAACATCAAGATAAATAATAATAGCAATAAAGAGTCCATGGCATTTTAGTAAGGTGACTATATCTGTTATGTTAAGAGCTTTCATTAGGAGAAGGATGATATTAAATGGAATGATGAAGGAGAGGAGCAGCTAAATGAATATTTTGAATCAGTATTTATTGGAGAAGACAATGGGGAAATTCCTCTTCCAAGGACACATTTTATGGCAAAGCAGAGAATGGCCTTGACAGAGATGCTTCAGTCTCTGAGGAGGAAGGTATGGAGCACCTTGAGGGACTCTGCAGTAAATCACCAGTACCAGATGGTATTCATCCATGGGTTCTGAATGAGATAAAGTGGGAAATCATGAGTTCAGTGACAAGGATGTATAACAGATGCTTAAAAGCAGCCTATATCCCTGAAGATTGAAAAGTCATTAATATGGTATCACATACGCGTGGTGTGTGTAGGGTGTGTATGTAGTGTGTGTGTGTGTGTGTGTGTGTGTGTGTTCCTTGCATGTTGTGGGGCACTTAGGGGAAGGGGATGAGGGAGATTTTCCTTTTTCTAAGAACCAGGGAAGATTTGTTGATGAAACAAAGGACAGAGAAGATTTAGGTAGTGGAAAGAACATCAAAAGCTACGAGACCAAATATTAGAGGTAGTTAATAACATTAAGCAGTTATTTTCCAGGTACTCTGAGATGGTTAATAACATTTAAACAGTTATTTTTCAGGTACTCTATAATGATGAATAAACAAGCCCTCTGTCTAACAGGAAGGCGTGCAGTCTGATCACTTGGTTATTTTTCATATTCTTGCTATTGGCTTTGGATGGCAATTGACAATGTACCATTTTCCAGC
The DNA here is from genome assembly GCF_963930625.1 of Muntiacus reevesi. Lineage (NCBI taxonomy): Eukaryota > Metazoa > Chordata > Mammalia > Artiodactyla > Cervidae > Muntiacus > Muntiacus reevesi. Next base: position 141,631,115 of record NC_089249.1, on the reverse strand, counting down.
ACTACCAGAAGACACAAGAAACATTTGGCAATTTTTTTTTTCTCCCTTAGAAAACCTTAAAGTTGCTGGTCTTTTGGCAAAATCTGTGCTAAGTGCTTAGTTGCTCAGTCGTTTCCAACTCTTTGCAACCCCATGGACTGTAGCCCGCTAGGTTCCTCTGTCCATGGGGATTCCCCAGGCAAGAATACTGGAGTGGGTTGCCATGCCCTCCTCCAGGGGATCTTCCCAACCCAGGGATTGAACCCAGGTTTCCTACATTGCAGGCGAATTCCTTATCATCAGAGCCACCAGGAAGCCCTGGCAAAATCTGGGGGCCTGATAATTCCTAAGAATTATCACATAGTAATAATAACAGAGTGGCTAATGTTTTGAGTGCTTAGTCTGTGCCAGTATCTTGCCCAGCTCTGTACCTATATCATCTCATTTAATTCTCATAACAGTTAATAAGTAGTAATCCTAGAATTTTAATCTTTGTAGGTCAATTCCAAAGTTCATGCTTATAGACATATAAGCGCATATACTGTCTCTCTCACTCTGTATGTTTTATTTATAAAAGTGAAGCAAAAGTTTCACAAAGCAACTCTTGCCCTTTTTACATGTGATTCTCTTCTCTTTCATTAAACAGATTATAGTCTCAAGTCCCCAAATTGATTTGTCATAATGTATGGTTTGTTCAGAGAATAGGAGTAAATAGTCGCATTCTCTTTGACTTCGAGGAATTATAAAACTAAATGAAAGCTCTAGTATTAAAATCTCACACAGTGATAAAGGAGACTCAGACCACTTTTAAATTGTCTTGAACCATTTTAAAATGTTTTTAACAGGGGAGGACAGGCATATTTCTTCCATTCTCTCATGTTTTCCCCCAACTACATGTTGAATCAAAGCCTCTAGCTGCTTTTATTGGGTAGAGCCCCCAAAGTTAAAAAATTATTACTTAACACTGATCTGAAATCTGACCACCTAACACATCTCCCCACTGATTCAGGTTCCATCCCTTGGAGACACACAAGAATATTCAAAGAATCAACCCTCTTACTCAACATCCTTCCAATATTTGGAGTACATTCATGTTCCCTCTTGGATGTTTTCTTCTTCAGAGTAAAGAAAGACAGAAAATCCAGTCCACATTGGCCTAAGCAAAAATGGGCTTCATCTGTTGATATAGTAGAAGTGGTCAAGGATTGTTCTGGCTCCTGGCATGGCTTAAACTGTAGCCTAAGGTATGTCCCAAGAATAGTCTTTGTATCTCTCCCAGCATTGCCCTCCTCCATGTTGGTTCCAGATCACATGGGAATATAGCTGAAGCAGGCCCAGACCTGACATCTTTTCATAAATTAAGTCCAGGAGGAAAAAAGAAAGTTTCTTCCCCAGAAGTTTCAGTAAAACTTCTCTTCCATCTCACTGGCTCTGACTGGGCGGCATGCTCAAACTTCCAGCTATTACTGTGGCCAGTGGCATTAAGTGTTTTGATCAGCTAAGTTTAAGTCACATACTTACCTCTGGAGATGTTTACATGAGAGAGTAGAGGGATGGTCTTCAACAGGGAGATTTCAGGGGTTGAGTGTTTGTTAAATAGAAGCTGGGTAATAAAAGGGCAATGTGCTGTGCTTAGTTGCTCAGTCATGTCTGACTCTTTGCAACCCCATGGACTGTAGCATGCCAGGCTCCTCTGTCCATGGGGATTCTCCAGGCAAGAATACAGGAGTGAGTAACCATGCCCTCCTCCAGGGGATCTTCCCAACCCAGGAATCAAACCAGGGTCTCCTGCATTGCAAGCAGACTCTTCACCAGCTGAGTTACCAGAGAAGCCCTTATCTAACAGCAAAATGTAACCTTTCATTTAGCTTTGGCACTTGTCACATGTTGGGGAAAGATGCCTTGGGTCTGGGTCAGAATGCCCCAGTTATGTCCACTCATACTCCAAGGAGATGTCCCAATGGAACAGTAACACCTTCTTCTTCCTCAGCCATCACCTCCTCTGCTTAGTTTTTTCTCTGTCTTTTGGGCAGTATTAGTTACTCCCTTCACAGAGTTCCTGCTGGTACTTCTGTGTATTGCAATTATTTGTATTGCAGGCTTGTGTTTCTCTTGACCTGACTTCCCTGAAGATAGGGATTTTTTTTTTAAGTCTTTGTTGAATTTGTTATAATATTGTTTTATGCTTTGATTTTTTGGCTGAAAGGCATGTGGGATCCTAGCTTCCCCAATCAGGGTTTGAACCTGTACCCCCTGCATTGGAAGGCAAAATCTCAACCACGAGAACACCAGGGAAGTCCTCGAAGACAGGGATTTTTTTCAATATGTTTCTGTATCCCTCAGAAAAATGCTTGATAAAGGAGACATATAATGTTATTTCAATGAATTATCCTGACAGCATGGTAGAGGACACCCCACACAACCCTGTGAGCATGACATCAACCTGCATCTTTCTCAGGCTGTGCGGGTCTCAGGGTCCACATCCATAAAATCACTGAAAAAATGCTTCAGATTCCCTAACACCCTGAGGCTTGGATGGTAACAAAGCAAAGCTGAGCATTAGGTGGCACAGTGGTAAAGAATCTGTCTGCCAATGCAGGAGACGCAAGAGATGTGGTTTCTATCCCTGGGTCAGGAAGATCCCTTGGAGCAGGAAATGGCAACCCACTCCAGTATTCTTGCCTGAAAAATCCCACGGACAGAGGAGGCTGGTGGCTACAGTACATGGGGTCTATAAAGAGTCAGACACGATTGAGCAACTGAGCATGCACACAATCCAGGAAGGCAGGGAATTATCAGACAAACAGACTAGGAATTGCACACGGTGATTAGAGATTTACAGAGCTAAGTCCAAAAGGGGATATCACAAATGTCAGAGGTTGCAGTCAGGGAGAACTCAATCACTTTCAGAATTGGTAGGAACTGAGTTAAGGACTGATTCTCTTCACTCTGCTTCTTTTTAAACTGCCAGGGATGCCAGGAAAGGGAAGAAAAGTAGGGATGAGCTGGAGAAAACTGACCATGACCACGACCAATGCCAGATTTGACTTCCCACCATCAGTTGAGCTGGGAAGAAGAGAGTCAACAGTAGATATTTATTAAGCATCCTATGCTAGTTACTAAGGCTACAACAATGAATAACACAAATACAAAACCCCATCACTGGACTTGCATGCTTTTGGCCAAAGCTGCAAGAATTACTTTACCCTGCCTCACATGTAAGACTGAGGAAATACTGACAAAATGCATTAAGCTGCTCAGATGAAAGAAGTTATCCAAATGAAGACACACTTACCTAAGAAAATCGTTGTGCTCATTAATCTTTCAAGCACCAGTGTTATGCTAGCAGGATGCAGCTGATATCAGTGTTATGGTCCCTTTACCTCAAAGAAAAAGTCAAGCCAGAGAAGCAAATATGAAAACAGAAGCTAACCAAGACTCGGGCCCATATCAGTGTTACCATATGCCCATGGATCATGGGTCACCCACCTATAGGAACGAAATCTGAGACTCGCCACCCATCCCAGGCAGTGAGTGTTCTTGCAGGGAGATGAGATGGCAAAGAATGATGATGATGCGTTCCTTTCTGCCTCTTAAAGACAATCGTTATTCCTGGAATGACAATTTGTAAGCTCAACCTAATTACGGCCAAATTGATTAAGAAATGCATAATCTAAGGATTAGCATTCAGGCAAATGCTGCTTAACTCAGCCACCAAGGCTCAGGAGGAAACAGCTGTTTTGTTCAGGAAGTTGTTTGGAATAAAAGACTGATTTTTGCCAGTAAAATCCTGCCTAAGTAAATTATTTAGCCTCATCCCTTTCTTATTTGAGTTCCAAAGTTAGGAATTTTCTGGGGTCAAATATTCCAAAGACAGGGCTCCTGAGATTGTGATGAAGCCAGCAGCATTATACACACTACAGACAATCTCGGGCTCCACCCGTTCCTAACAAGGCAGCTGCCTGGATGCCCTTAGTTTCAGAATGCTATCCAAAAAACAAGGATGATAATCACTACCTTACAAGGATTGTTGTGAGGAATAAATGACAATCACAAATGAAGTTCCTAGCACAGTACTTGGGAATTTAAGGTTTCAAGTCACTCTTCACTTGAAACTATCACAACATTGTTTGCTAATTGTTTATAGCCCATACAAAATTTAAAAGTTTAAAAAAGAAAAAAAAAGAAGGTTTGAATAAATGTTAGTTAGTTCCTTTCTCTTCTTCTCTTTTCTTCTAGGACTGTTTATAGCTTCATGCTTTTTAGCCACTAAACCATTAAGGTAAATAAAGAATGAAGTTGGCTTCCCAAGTGGCTCAGTGGTAAACAATCCACCTGCAAATGTAATGTGGATTCAATGTGGGTTCAATCTCTGGGTTGGGAAGATCCCTTGGAAAAGGGAATAGCAGCCCACTCCAGTATTCCTGCCAGGATAATCCCATAGACAGAGGAGCCTAACAGGCTACAGTCCATGGAGTCTCAAAGAGTTGGACACAACTGAGCAACTGAGCAGATACATGCACGCACGCACACACATACACACACACACAAAGTACTTATTCTTTTTACAAAAGGAAATATTTTTTCGTTATGTTTCATGACATGTAAGCTTCTATACCAAAAAGCCTAAAAATGATTATGAGAAACACTGAAGGCAAGGTGAAATTTGTTTGGTTTCCCCTTGTAAATTAAAAACTCATTCTTTTATAGTAGGTTGATGAGGGGAAAAGGAAGAAGGTGAGGAAAACAAAAACATACCTACTGTGTGATAGACACTTAGTGCATTACACATGTTACCTCCTTTAATTATTACAGCAGCATCTTGGTACATCAATGACATCAACTCTCAGCTTTGTTCCCTGCTAGCTGTGTGAAGCTGGAAAAATTATTTGACTTTTGTGTGCCTTCATTTCAACATCTGTAAAATGAAGAAAATAATTCCTTACATCATAGGGTTGTTAGAATTAAACATGTCAATATATGTAAAACTCTTCGAATAGTGCCTGAGAAAAACTAAATATTCAATAAACATTAGTTGTTATTAACAATCACAGGTAGAATGAGTAACAATAATATATTTTAAAGACCTAAACATCAAGGGTGGATGTTAGCAAATAATAAAGGCTACCTGTTATTATTTAGTAATAAAGTAAGATACAATTTTTAAAAAGTACTATCTTCATCAAGTTTATTCCATACAGAAGCTGCCTCTATGTCAAGCAGAAGAATATGAACCTCTATTCTGACTTTGTCTTATAGATAGTTTCTTGTCCCCTTCATACTAAATCTCTTTCAGAGCCTACAGTGAGCTGCATAAATGCTCTAGTATCAGCCATTAGGCAGAATTTCCAATGATAGAAATTCCTCAGTTCCCTCTCCTCTCTTATCCTCCTTTAGTGTCATAAAATGCCAATTCAATGCCCAACGGCCTCAGAGAAGGAGAGGCAAACGGGGTGTCTTCTCTCTATTTCTCATGACTATTATTGTCTCTGTCCCTTTCCTATTTTCCTAGTTCGTTACACCACTCCCTTTGGTGCACACTAAGATTCAACAAAACAAACACCTTGCAATGCTCCATCCTCACTTGGTTTCACTCTGTACTTGAACTGATCTATCCTAGCCCATAGGAGATATCCAGTACAAGTTTACTGACTGAATGAAGGATTTTAAACTGAAGAAGAATCTACATACTAAGGAAGTAATATACTATTCAGAGTTGGGATCACTGCAAATATTTTCTCTAATCACTTCTTGTAGCTTCAATTGGAGAGTACACATCTCTTTTTTTTTTTTCCTGGTTTTATTTTTTATTTATTTATTTTTTTTCAGTGGATTTTTGTCATACATTGATATGAATCAGCCATGGAGTTACATGTATTCCCCATCCCGATCCCCCCTCCCACCTCCCTCTCCACCCGATTCCTCTGGGTCCTCCCAGTGCACCAGGCCCGAGCACTTGTCTCATGCATCCCACCTGGGCTGGTGATCTGTTTCACCATAGATAATATACATGCTGTTCTTTCGAAACATCCCACCCTCACCTTCTCCCATAGAGTTCAAAAGTCTGTTCTGTACTTCTGTGTCTCTTTTTCCGTTTTGCATATAGGGCCATCGTTACCATCTTTCTAAATTCCATATATATGTGTTAGTATGCTGTAATGTTCTTTATCTTTCTGGCTTACTTCACTCTGTATAATGGGCTCCAGTTTCATCCATCTCATTAGAACTGATTCAAATGAATTCTTTTTAACGGCTGAGTAGTATTCCATAGTGTATATGTACCACAGCTTCCTTATCCATTCATCTGCTGATGGGCATCTAAGCTGCTTCCATGTCCTGGCTATTATGCAATGTGCTGCAATGAACACTGGGGTGCATGTCTCTTTCAGATCTGGTTTCCTCGGTGTGTATGCCCAGAAGTGGTATTCCTGGGTCATATGGCAGTTCTATTTCCAGTTTTTTAAGAAATCTCCACACTGTTTTCCATAGTGGCTGTACTAGTTTGCATTCCCACCAACAGTGTAAGAGGGTTCCCTTTTCTCCACTCCCTCTCCAGCATTTATTGCTTGTAGACTTTTGGATAGCAGCCATCCTGACTGGCGTGTAATGGCATTTCATTGTGGTTTTGATTTGCATTTCTCTGATAATGAGTGATGTTGAGCATCTTTTCATGTGTTTGTTAGCCATCTGTATGTCTTCTTTGGAGAAATGTCTGTTTAGTTCTTTGGCCCATTTTTTGATTGGGTCATTTATTTTTCCGGAATTGAGCTTCAGGAGTTGCTTATATATTTTTGAAATTAATCCTTTGTCTGCTTCTTCATTTGCTATTATATTCTCCCAATCTGAGGGCTGTCTTTTCACCTTACTTATAGTTTCCTTTGTTGTGCAAAAGCTTTTAAGTTTCATTAGGTCCCATTTGTTTATTTTTGCTTTTATTTCCAACATTCTGGGAGGTGGGTCATAGAAGATCTTGCTAGAGTACGCATCGCTTAAACAATTCTCAGTATGTGACAGCAGAGACAGTTCAAGATTACCATATTCAGTTCAGTTCAGTCGCTCAGTCGTGTCCAACTCTTTGCCATCTCATGGACTGCAGTATGCAAGGCTCCCATGTTCATCACCAACTCCTAGAGCTTGCTCAAACTCATGTACGTTGAGTTGGTGATGCCATCTGAGCATCTTATCCTCTGCCGTCCCCTTCTCCTCCTGCTTTCAATCTTTCCCAGCATCAGGGTCTTTTCAAATGAGTCAGTTCTTCACATCAGGTGGCCAAAGTATTGGAATTTCAGCATCAGCATCCATCCTTCCAATGAATATTCAGGACTGATTTCCTTTAGGATTGATTACTTTGATCTCCTTGCAGTCCAAGGGACTATCAAAAGTCTTCTCCAACACCACAGTTTAAAAGCATCAATTCTTCAGTGCTCAGTTTTCTTTATAGTCCCACTCTTAAATCCATACACAACTACTGGAAAAACCATAGCCTTGACTAGACGGACCTTTGTTGGCAAAGTAATGTCTTTGCTCTTTACGCTGTCTAAGTTGGTCATAATTTTTCTTCCAAGAAGCAAGCATCTTTTACTTTCATGGCTGCAGTCACCATCTGCAGTGATTTTGGAGCCCAAGAAAATAAAGTCTGTCACTGTTTCCTTTGTTTCCTCACCTATTTGCCATGAAATGATGGGACCAGATGCCATGATCTTAGTTTTCTGAATGTTGTTTTTTAAACCAGCTTTTTCACTCTTCTCCTTCACTTTCATCAAGAACTCTTTAGTTCTTCTTTGCTTTCTGACATAAGGATGGTGTCACCTGCATATCTGAGGTTATTGATATTTCTCCTGGCAATCTTGATTCCAGCTTGTGCTTCATCCAGCCCAGTGTTTCACATGATATACTCTGCCTATAGTTAAATAAGCAGGGTGACAATATACAGCCTTGACATACTTCTTTCCCAATTTGGAACCAGTCTGTTATTTCATGTCTGGTTCTAACTGTTGCTTCTTGACCTGCATACAGGTTTCTCATGAGGCAGGTCAGCTGGTCTTGTATTCCCATCTCTTGAAGAATTTTCCACAGTTTGTTGTGATCCACACAGTCAAGGACTTTGGCATAGTCAATAAAGCAGAAGTAGATGTTTTTCTGGTATTCTCTTGCTTTTTCGATGATCCTGCAGATGTTGGTAATTTGATCTCTGGTTCCTCTGACTTTTCTAAATCCAGCTTGAACATCTGGAAATTCTTGGTTCACATATTGTTGAAGACTAGCTTGGAGAATTTTGAGCAATACTTTGCTAGTGTGTGAGATGAGTGCAATTGTGTGGTAGTTTGAGCATTCTTTGGCATTGCCTTGTTTTGGGATTGGAATGAAAACTGACCTTTTCCAGTCCTGTGGCCACTGCTGAGTTTTCCACATTTGCTGTCATATTGAGTGCAGCACTTTCACAGCATCATCTTTTAGGATTTGAAATATGTCCATTGGAATTCCACCACCTCCACTAGCTTTGTTCGTAGTGATGCTTCTTAGGGCCACTTGACTTCGCATTCCAGGATGACTGGCTCTAGATAAGTAATCACACCATTGTGCTATCTGGGTCATGAATGTCTTTTATGTACAATTCTTCTATGTATTCTTGCCACCTCTTCTTAATATCTTCTGCTTCTTTTAGGTCCATACAATTTCTGTCCTTTATTGTGCCCATCTTTGCATGAAATAGTCCCTTGGTATCTGTAATTTTCTTGAAGAGATCTCTCATCTTTCTCATTCTATTGTTTTCCTCTATTTCTTTGCATTGATCACTGAGGAAGGCTTTCTTTTTTTTTTTTTTTTTTTTTTTAAATATTATTTTATTAGTTGGAGGCCAATCACTTTACAACATTTCAGTGGGTTTTGTCATACATTGACATGAATCAGCCATATAGTTACACGTATTCCCCATCCCGATCCCCCCTCCCACCTCCCTCCCCACCCGACTTGAGGAAGGCTTTCTTACCTCTCCTTGCTATTCTTTGGAATTCTGCATTCAAATGGGTATATCTTTCCTTTTCTCCTTTGCCTTTTTCTTCTCTTGTTTTGTCAGCTATTTGTCAGCTATTTTGTCAGCTATATTGTCCTCAGACAACCATTTTGCCTTTTTGCATTTCTTTTTCTTGGGGACGGTCTTGATCACTGCCTCCTGTACAATGTCATGAACCTCCGTCCATAGTTCTTCTGTCTATCATATCTAATCCCTTGAATCTATTTGTCACTTCCACTGTATAATTGTAAGGGATTAGATTTAGGTCATACTTGAATGGTCTAGTGGTTTTCCCTATTTTCTTCAATTTAAGTCTGAATTTGTCAATAAGGAGTTCATGATCTGAGTCACAGTCAGCTCCTGGTCTGGTTTTTGTGGGTCATCTGCTTGGCGGCTCTATGGTGGGGTTAATGGCAACCTCCTCCAAGAGGGCTTAGCACACAGGCTATGTGACACAGATCTGCTGCACCCAGAGTCCGGGCCCCTGTGACAGGCTACTGCTGACCATACCTCCACAGGAGACAAATAGTCAAAGGCAGATCTGAGTCTCTCCAGGGTCTCTGGGTCCTTGTGCGCACAAGGTTTTGTTTGAGCCCTCCAAGCATCTCTGGTGGGTATGGGGTTTGATTCTAAACATGATTTCACCGCTCCTATCATGCTGGGGTAGGTCTTGCTGGGGCTTCTCCTTTGCCCTTGGACGTGGGGTATCTTTTTTTTTGTGGGATTCAACATTCTCCTGTTGATGGTTGTTTAGCAGCAAGTTGTAATTTTGAAGTTCTTGCAGGAAAAGATGCGTGCACGTCCTTTTACTCTGCCATCTTAATCACACTTGAGAACACCATGAACAGTATGAAAAGGTTACCGTGAAAACAGATACAAAAGCAGCAAATTTCATGGCATTGGTAACATGAAAGGAATAGAATTGTCTGGAATACTCAGAATAACATTGAAAATGGAGGTTTGATTCAACATGGACTTTTACACTATTTCACAGTAACTTATCCACCAAAGCGCTCACACTCACAGGAGCTGTGAGGAATATAAACTATAAGTTAGCTATATTCTTTGCCCTCAAAGGTATTATAATGCAGTTGTGAAAAAAAGAGAGACATGTAGGTTACAGAATATTTCAATTGCTAAACTGATGGTGCCAGGAAAGTACCTCTTAATTCTGAGAATGAATGATTAGTTTGAGATAAAATTAAACCATATGTAATAAAAAGTTGGCATCTTCAAAGTACAAAAATACTGTAAAATTCAGTTTAACCAGGTTAATAACTTCCCCCTATTTATAATTTTATACATATTTCACATAGGTTGTAGAGTAATTGAGCTATGCTATACTGTATCCTATGTTCTTATGAATACTATTAAAAAATACATATTCACATGAGCTACAAAGCTGTAATTCAACATTTCAACACTTTAGGCTTTAAAAAAATTATAGAATTTTAGAGCTGAAAATGGAGCCAAACTCTTCTATTTCCTTTTCTAGAAAGTTAAGATTATGATTAATTCATTAGTTCTTTAGATTATTCACCCAGACTGTGAATTATTTAGCTTTCTTTATTCCTAATAAAGAGCTGCTTGATAAAAACAAGTGACTATAACAAAACAAATAAGTACAATAAAACAAAAGAGCTGCCTGATTTCTGGTCTTTACATGAAGCACTTAGAAGAGTTCTTGGCAAGTAGTAAGTTCTCAACAGTTACTCCTGTAATTGCTATCACTCATAACCGTTATTACCACTACTATTATGACTCCTGCTACTATTTGCCCACTGTTCGCTGGTGCTTGCCTACCCCCAGGACTGGAAACATAAATAAGAGGCCATGAAACTTACCCTAGACCAAGCAACTTTGAAGTCCAAAAATTCTTGAATATGTGAACTTGGACAGAAAAAGTTTATGTATTTTCACTGACCTCTAACTGGAAAATAGTATTTCCTCCCATAATAAATATAGACAACAAAGCTTTGTCATCAGTAGAAATCACAAATATTTTCATATCACTTTATAGTTTTCCAGAAATATCACGTATGTTCATCAATACTTTTCACTACTATAACTTGTTATTTAATGTATTAATAAAGAAAGAAGCATATTTAACACTACATCAGAAATTCTGTTTTTTAAAAATATTTTGATAGTGGAATATGTAATATATAATTGACTTTCTTTGTAATCATATGTATTTTGGTTTATTTAAAAACATTATGCTCAGTAACATTTAGTAGGCTTCACCAGACTGCCAAAGGGATCCAAGGCACAAAAACAGCTAGGAACCCCTTCCCTAGTCCTTCATTCACAAACCTTCATGCTATGCCATACTGCCTAGAACTCCCTCCTTCCCATTTTTTAAAAAATACTTTTATTTACTTGGCTATACCTGATCTAAGTTACAGCTCTCAGGCTATTTAACTGCAGAATGCAAACTCTTAGTTGTGGCATGTGGGATCTAGTTCCCTGGCACCAAACCCAGGCCCCCTACATTTGGAACATGGAGTCTTAGCCACTTGACCACCAGGGAAGTCTCCCTTCCCTCCTTTTACTATTGAGTCATCCCTCAGCTCAAATTTGCTCTCTCGGTGAAAATTTCACCATTCTGCTCCCAATCAAAACAAATGGTTTATTGCACTTACTTCCTGAGTCTATACTTCTCTTTAACTTGCTGTCTGATCTTGAACAAGTTGTTAAACTTTCTCAGGCTCATTTTTAATGAAGTATAAAATGGAAATAGTAGTAGTATATATAGTGCAAAGAATGACTGTGAAAATTAAGCAAGATTATGCTTATGAATGGCTTCATGTAATGTCCAGAGAAGTAATTCTCAAACGTTTTGGTTTCAGGACACTTTTATTCTCTTAAAAGTTTCTGAGAATTTCAAAGAGCTTTTGTTTGTGTTGGTTGTATACACAGCTATCTATGATACTTAAAGTTAACACTGAAAAAAAATTAGTGTTTCTTTATTAATTCATTAAAAATATAAATGATAAAGTTTGTAAACTGCTATATAATATATTAATAATAAATAATAAGTTTTGTGGAAAAAACTATTATTTCCCCGAAATAGTAAGAAGAATGATACTGTTTTCCTTTTTCATGAATCTTTTTAATGTCTGGCTTGTATGTCTATCACTGTTTTAAGTATACAAAGAAAATCTAGTCTCACACAGAAATATATTTGGAAAAAGAAAGGAGTATTTTATTAGTCTTTTCGGATAACTATGGAAATTTTTCTCTGATACTCTACCAATTTGACAAGGAATAGTTAGGCTCATTGAGATGTGGAATCTGAAATGACACAAATAAGCTTTTCATTCTCTGTTAATTTAAAACACACTGGACTATCTTGCACTTTGAGTGGATCTCTTTCTCACAACTAATTTTATAACATCATGCATTGGTCATTTGCAAAGTACTGGTTCCCTGAGCTATGCAGATCTCCAAACACTGACACATTTCACCAAAAAATGGGAAAAAAAATCACATTCATTAATAGCCCCACAATCTCACTGGAAATGTCTTTGGGTTTGGGGAAGCTGACAAGTTCATGTGCCAGACACAAATCTCCCAAAATTCTAATTTTCACTTGAAAGTTCAAATTTTATCATTGGCAACAAATACTGTCAGCTGTATTTCCTTGAAGTGACAGGCTCACTTCATTCATTTTGGAGAAAACATCAGCCAAATGTTTGAATAAATGTAGTTTGCCTGTCAGTTGTTTTTTCAAGTAAAAATAGTGTTCTATGAAAAAAGTGGCTAATCACTCACGTGTGTTCTTCCTCAAGACAGTCACGATTTTGTGTGCATCAGAAGAGCTTTATGTGTAGTTCCCATTTTGTCGCATAGAATATTGAGTAGGTTGGGTCAAGATTTAATAAAATTAGTCATTTTTGTCCCTTCATCAAGGCATTATTAAGTGAAGCTGGCATCATTTTTCCAAGGCAATTATAAATATAATAATACATTGATGGCAGATTTTGTTGCCACTACTTTGATTCATGTTAAGACAACAGTTTTACCCAGCTTTCGTTAATGCTTTTAAACCATTGTTGCAAATACCAACAGAGTAAGAAAAGAAAACAGTAACTCAGTATTATTATGAAAATTGTTTTGATCTTGTAGACCTTCTGAAAAAGTCTCAGGGATCCCAAAAAACAATCAACGACATTTTGAGAATCCCTTGTCAACAGCACAGTATGTTCTTTATAAATGTTAACTAATGCTACAACTAGCTATAGGGATTATATTTTCTAATTTAAACTCTGGATTGTAATATATCATGTCATCTGCCTGTGAATAGGTGCAGAAATGGAGACTGTCCCCTCCATGTCATTTTCGTTCTTTTTTTTTTTTCCCTCATAGTTAGATGTATACCCAGCATCTAGACATGAAGCACCAAGGACAGCGATAAGACTTTACCTAAACCAATATTCCACTACCAGCACAGTGCTTTATACACAGCAGGTGCTTAATAAATACTTGTTAAACAGCATATTAAAAAGCAGAGACATTACTTTGCCAACAAAGGTTCGTCTGGTCAAGGCTATGGTTTTTCCAGTGGTCATGTAATGGATGTTAGAGTTGGACTGTGAAGAAAACTGAGCGCCGAAAAATTGATGCTTTTGAACTGTGGTGTTGGAGAAGCCTCTTGAGAGTCCCTTGGAGTGCAAGGAGATCCAACCAGTCCATCCTAAAGGAGATCAGTCCTGGGAGTTCATTGGATGGACTGATGCTGAAGCTGAAACTCCAATACTTTTGCCACCTGATGAGAACTAACTCATTGGAAAAGACCCTGATGCTGGGAAAGATTCAAGGTGGGAGGAGAAGGGGACAACAGAGGATGAGATAGTTGGATGGCATCACCAACCTGATGGACATGAGTTTGAGTAAACTCTGGGAGTTGGTGACGGACAGGGAGGCCTGGCGTGCTGTGACTCATGGGGTCACAAAGAGTCGGACACGACTAAGCGACTGAACTGAACTGAAACAAGTGATGAATGAACAAATGAACAAAAGCAAATCAGTCCACTCTAAATTGTCAGCAACTGTTAGGGAAGAACAGAGGTTGAAGTGATAGACAGATTATTTTTATTTGCTTTACTTTTAAGGTCATCATTTCAACTATCTTACTCTTATTTAGAAAAATTAAATTTATGTAATAATAAGCCAAAGTTATCTTTTATGGGGAAATAATATGGACTATTTTCCTTTCTAAAAAGATAATGCTTGCTAATTGTAGAAAATACAGACAAAAAATGAAAAAATACTGGTAATTTCTTCATCTAGAAATAGACTTTATTGAAATTTGTATGTCTTTTTCTCTAAGCAGATACATAACTTTTTAACCTTCTGTTTTGTTACTCACTTTTTAATCTAACACTGTATAATGAATGTTCTTCTATATCACTATGAATCCTTCTCTAACATAATTTTTATTATGTACATATCATATATTATTTGGATGCACTTTGGAAATAGCTGGTTAAGTGAGGTTCTCTTTGAATTTTATTTTCCCCGCCATGTTATTACTGTCCCATCTCATCATCAACCAGAAAAAAAGCTACAAATCAGCAGCAACAGAATGAAACAGTGAGTAAACGCAAAGGATTCACTGAGAATTTTTACTTTTCTATCATTGTTACGGGGCTTCCCTGGTGGCTCAGAGGGTAAAGCGTCTGCCGACAATGGGGGAGACCGGGGTTCGATCCCTGGGTCGGGAAGATCCTCTGGAGAAGGAAATGGCAACCCACTCCAGTACCCTTGCCTGGAAAATCCCATGGATGGAAGAGTATGGTAGGCTACAATCCATGGGGTCTCAAAGAGTCAGACATGACTGAGCGACTTCACTTCACTTCACTTCATCATTGTTACAGGCATCATGGTGATAACACACCCACAGCAGAAACAGTCCTGAAAACAAGAAAGAAATAAAAATTGAGAACACTCACAAGTAAGATATTTTAAGATGTATCTAGAGAAAAATAAGCCTGGATCATGTAGCGAAGAAGAAAGAACTCCCCTCTTGGGAAGCTGCACAGGAAAAGTGCTCAGTGATGGGATGTGTGGTAAACCACTCAGATGGTCCATTGAAAAGTTAAATCTGAAGCTGCAAGAAATGAACAAATGGGCAGAAACATAAAAACTAAAATAAGTAGGAGTTGAAATAGAAAAACTCTATTACTTCATTGCTAACAGGGACATTTAGTTGGAAGTTAAGGGCACTCCATTCTAAACTTTGTTTCAGTTCTTCAAAAGATAGGTCTCAACTTGAACTGTCTCCTTGATGTCAAAGACAGTATAGGCAGCTGATTAGAAGAGAAACATCAAAGTAAGAAGAGCACTACCAAAGAGAGAGAGTCAGACTGTAAATAAGAGGGAAAAGAAGTGGAATTGGATGTCCCCCCAAAAAATTAATTCATGTCTAACCCCGCTCTCTCTCCATATACATTAAATAAACTAGAATAAATATATTCTAAATTATTTAATAAAAAATCAGAAGTCTGGGGACAGTAAGTATTGTCTCATTTTTAGTAAGTTGAAGAGGTCATTTCTTCACTCAACATGGTGCAGTGGCTTAACTAAGATTCAGAGTTTCAAGTTCTATTTTCTCAGCACTTTCTGTAAAGTATTTAAAAAATTCTAACTCCCTGTGACCAGTATTCTACATCCTTAATTTACACTTAAGTTATACTCTCTCCCTCCATTATTCCTCCAAGATCATTCATCCAACTAAATCTGCCCACATCATAGGCCAATCTCTCTAGAAATCCTTGAACATATCTTACTAAATCCCGCCTCCAGGTATGTGCCCATATAACTCCTCAGGATGCTTGCTTTCTTTCTACCATTAGTTCCTTTAATTCAGATCAAAATGCAACTGCCTCTCCCCACCAAATGTTGCCTAAATAATTCCATTATTTCAATCATTTGCTGGTCATTTTAAAGAACAAAGCTTATTCACATGATCACTGACATATTTCACTCAAATAGTTTTAAGGAGGCCTCATTTATTCTTTTAATTGTAAATTTCTAGAGGACAAGCATCATGGCTTCTAATTTTTTTATTTCAAGAGAATGGAAGATAGAAAGAAGGAACAAAGGAAGGGGGAAGAAAGAAAAAGGGGATATGGAGAAGTGATAAGAAAAGAGGGACAAACAGAAGATAAATCTGTGAGATTTTATTTTCTCATATACACAATGAAAGTGATGCTTTATGAGAGTCATACTGACCTGAATAAATCTAATTCTACTGAGCACTCAATTTTGAATTGCAATCTGACCTTCCCATCTGTGTTCCATGTTCTATTTTTTCTAATTCTACATTTTCTAATTGCTATTTCTAAGTATTTTTTAATCTAATGATCAGTCTATTAAAATTTCAACCCACATTATCTCCTTTACCCTGCTTCACTTTTTCTTTTTTATACACATATCACCTTTAAACAAACTAAATCATTTACTTACTGTATTGATTCCCCAGCCTTACACAACTGCTTGATAGCAGGGATCTTCATGTTTTGTTCCCTGATGTAACTTCAGCCCCCAAAACAGTATCTGACCCAGAATAGGTGCTCAGTAAACTCATTGAACAAAAAAGATCTCTGCAAACATCATATACAGGCCTTGGAATTTTCACAAATACCCATGACAGTCACAGTGATAAGTAAAAAACTTTCTCCCTCTTTTATGCTGTATACCAGTGTATACCAGTTAATATATATATATATATACTGTATACCAGTTAATCAACCACCTAATAGATGGTTGGGACTTCCCTGGGAATCCAGATGACTGCGAGGGGTATGGGTTCGAACCCTGGTCCAGAATCTAAGATCCTGCATGCCACACAGTGAGACCAAAAACGATGGATGATTTAGACCCTAACTAGATTAAGTACCATGAAAACAGATGTTTTAGAGAGTCAAGCAGACCTTTACAGAGGATGTGGCCAGTGTGGTCTTGACCACAGGCCCCGTGAGGGGCTAGGTGTTAACCAAATGAAATAGTGATAGGGAGTGACAGGTGGCCAGGCTGGCTGGGATACCTAAACTACTCCCTCCCCACCCACAGTGAAAGCCACAAAGAGCCTCTTACAGGGGACTTGCTGTCTCAGGAAATCTCTCCAGTCTCATATTTCTACTCCAGCTGGCTGACTTGGTGTAGGCTTCCTGCTTCCAGCCAGTTGTCATCCCTGCCCTGTCTCTTCTGATGAAGCATCCAATTCAATAGACATCTCTGATTCACAAACGAATTGTCTTTGGATTCCCTTTGGCTCCACCACATTCGCTTGTTTGTCTGGGAGAGTTTACATACCTTTAAAACAACACAGCTTGAAGAGATCCAACTTAGGAGAAAGTCTATAAAACAGTCTTGCTGCAATTTCAGTAATTCCTCTCAGAGAATCCAGAGCAGTGGAGTCAACAAATATGAATTCAACTTCTGGTTCTACCATCTCCTAACTGATTGGTCTAAAAACATACTTCACTCTCTGGGCCTTCAAAATAGGCAAAACTCCTTTGCAAGGTTCCTGTGCATACAGGCTCCTTCCTCCATCTCTAGACAAATTTACCTTGTACTTAAAATGTTGGCTCTGAGTCCTATACACTAGCTCAGCCTCAAAAAAGCCAATAGTATTCACATGATATCTTGATAAGTTCCAAAGAAACTTGGAAAATTTTACACCTGTAAAGAGCTGGGCTTTGCAGTCAGATAGGCCAAATCCATCAGAGCCAGCCACTTTCCAAGGTTTCCCCATGACCTTGGTTGAGTTACTCTTCTTCATCTATAAAGCAAATATGTAATAAATATTCACAAACTTATTGTAAGGGTTAAAATAGGTACTGTATATGAAGTGCTTGGCATAGCCTGATATACTTTTGGTGCTTAAAGGCGATGAGCTATGTTTATTAACACCAGACATGGTCTAATACAGTCTCCACTGAGACTAGTACTGGAATGAAAGACACTGTTGCTGTTTTTCTTGAAGGCTAACTAGGTCTTTGTTTCCTTGGTAATACAGTATATAGTACCTGCTCACTTTTTCTTGTATATGTACTTGAATGAACAAATGAATGAATAAACAACATAATAGTGGAAAGAACAGTACAAAGGGACTTAGGAGTCCTAAGTGTTTGACTTATTCTAACCACTAATTAAATAACTGAGGATCTGTGGATATGACATCATTTCTTTTTTTATTTTATTATTAGAGTACAATCGCTTTACAGTGTTGTGTTAGCTCCAGCTGTACAACAAAGTGAATTAACTATATGTATACATATATCCCCTGTGATATCATTTCTAGGTTCAAAAAGTCCTTTATGGCTCCAACAGATTAGATTCTGACAGTATTTGAAAATGAACAAAACAAATAGGAGAAAAAAAGGAAATCTTAATTTATCTCTGACACCTGTCACTATGGACTGAATTGTGATGACTCCCCCAACTCCCACCTCCGCCCTTGCCATATGTTGAAGTTCTAACTCCCAGTGTGGCTGTATATGGAGATAGGACTTTTACAAAAGTAATTAAGGTTAAATAAGGTCATAAGGATAGATCCCTAATCTCATAGGATTAGTGGTTTTTTAAGAAGAGACACCAGAGAGCTTATTTTCTGTTCATGTAAGGACACAGGAAGAAGGCCGCCGCCTGTAAACCAGGAAGGGAGCCCTCACCAGAAACCAAGCAGCCAACATCTTGACCTTGGACTTTCCAGCCTCCAGAACTGTGAGAAAACAAACTTCTGTTGTTAAGCCCCCCATTCTATGGTATTTTGCTTTGGCCACCTGAGCTAAGACACCTGTTACATGCCATACCCATCAGAAATATCCAATCCTACATTCAGAGTTCTCTAAGAATATCATTTTTAATATTCCCACTGCCCTCTATTCCAAATCCCTATAAAATTTATGTCCAGCTGCTGTTTAAATGAAATTACCATATCACAACAGCAAATTGACAATCCTAATAAACTACTCATTGGGTTGAATTTATAAGCACTTTAGTACTATGCTTCAAAATGTTAAATTATCAGTTTGATAAGCTGATATCCTTTATTTTCTTGTTTATTTGACATTTATTGAGCAAATTCATGTTTGTTAATAAATTACTCAATGCAAAATCCCTAAGATACTAAAGTAAATTTACTCACCAATACATCTTAACAAATTGAGTCTGTCATAGCTGAAAAAATGAGAAATTCCCCTTCATTTGATGAAGAAAAACAATGGCTTTTGACAAGAACAGCTAGGGTCAGTCATGGTTCCCTGGTGGAGAATATATTCCTGAATTAACAAGCTTTATCCAGGAGAAATTTGTACACTTTACTAATACATTGCTTAATAGTGGCGGCTGGTAGCCACGTGTGGTGACAGGGCATTAGAAATGTGGTTAGTCCAAATTGAAATGTGCTATAAGTAAAATACTGTGTGTGCATGCATGCTAAATTGCTTCAGTGGTGTCTGACTCTGTGATCCTATGGGCTGTAGCCCACCAGACTCTTCTGTCCATGGATTCTCCAGGAAAGAACACTAGAATGGGTTGCCATGCCCTCCAGGGGATCTTCCCAATCCAGGAATTGAATCCATATCTCCTGCATTGGCAGGCAGGTTCTTTACCACTTGTGCCACCTGGGAAGCCCAAAATACCTCACAAATAGCTTTTATACTCATTATATCTTAAAATATTTTGGATATTTTATGATAAATAGTGCTATTCAATTAATTTCACCCTTTTTTACCTCTTAAATATGGCTACTAATTGAAATTTATTTATGTCAATGGTGTTTTATTTACACTGAACAGTGCTGTTCTAATTAATTCTTTGTCACATCTTAAAGTTGAGTTAGCTAAAACAAAGTATAAGGTAGGGATTAAATACAATCAACAGATATGCTTTATATGGTATACTCAATTAAAACAAATTTTAATTAATCGCCAATATTTAAAGATTGACAGATTTCAAATCAAAATGTAGGCTTCTGATTTCTTTTGAATAGCCAAAATATTTAAAAACACTAAACCTACCTTTTCCATGGCAACAATTGACTGAAATTGATTGGCAGCTTCTCTTTGTACAAAGAATGAGCTCTCCAGTTCCTCCTAGTCCCTAACTGGCCTATTCTACCTTCACTGCCTCTGTGTAGCTATTTCAGTTTTGATGTTTGGCTACAGAGAAAAGTTCAAACATGGAATGAAGTAGAAGAGAAAGCACATACTGTGGGCTTAGACAGAGCTTAGTTTCAATTCCAGTTTATTCATTTAAGTGGCCATATGACTTTGGATGAGTTATTCAGTGTCTCTGAATATTGACTTTCCCATCAATTAAAATATGAATAACTATATCGTGGAAATTAGTAGCAACTGAATAATATATACTCAGGAGTTGCATTGAAATAGTTGCTTAATAAATTATATTATTACTTTTTTTCTTTGGTTGACTCAATATTTATTTGGAAACTAGTAGTATTAGATAACAGAGGAGGAGTTAGACTCCAAGTGGTTTTCCCAGTGCCAAGAAGCCACAAAAGTATGGATGCTCTCTCCTTGAGTGCAAAGATCTTGGGAAAGAGGAAATCTTGCAACATTTTTCTTAGGCCCAAATGATGGCTAAAACACTTTTATTATTGGAAGTTGAATTTTTGTTTTGTCAATTAGAAATGAAAACTTTAGATGTCTGACAATCATGCAAACTTTTCAAGTCAAACTGAATCCCAATACTGGCAGATGTTTATTTATTTCAATTGGTTTCATGTTGCAGCTTTGTTTTAAATTCCCAGCAGTTCATGTAAGTTTCAGAACAAACTTTTCACACCTATGAATACTTTGATTTAGTAAAACCAAGAGTTAAGGATAAAAGATGGAATAAAAAGCATGCAAAAAATGAGAGAACAAAGATCAATCAAAAAACTTCTTGTACTACAGAATCTGGGACACAAACCAGAACGATTTGTTCTGGACATCTGCCCCTCTTTTTTGATTCTCATTTGAAGATCAGTTTGCTCAATATTAAGCTGTTTGACAGGACTCAAATGCTTGACCTACATAGTTCTTACATATAGTACAGTATACTGTACTATCTCATCAATAGTAAATCCAGGCATCAATGAAGCTCTCCCCAAATTATACTGTCCTTTCCAAGTGGGCCACCCAAAACAGGAATCCTCCTGGAACCCACTAATAAATTCCATTTGGATACCATAATTAGCTATAACAATAAACAAAGAGATAAATAAAAACTAGAAGAAAATGTAAGTAAAGTTATCTCAGGTTAGGAAGTATTCTCCAAAGCAATGAAAAAATTGCCAAAGAAACAGATCAAAAGATTTTATGACAAACTTTAAAAACAAATTTAAATAATAATCTGGAGAAAAATAAATCAATAAACTAGAAAAAATAATTGCTACAAACATGGGAAAGAACAATTATCTTTAATATGTGACAAGCTCATAGATGTACTTTTAAAAAACACTAAAAATCTAATAGGAAAGTGGATAAAGGAGATGAACAATTCATGAGTCATATGGCTACTGAAGTATTTTAAAATAAAACCTCACCAGTACCCAATAATTTTGATTTGAAATAACAATAAGAAATCTCTTTCTTTCTAGTCATCAAATGAATTAAGATTTGTTTCAATATTAATACCTAGTTAGGGATGTGCATGCATGCTCAGTTACTCAACTGTGACTATGACCCTGTGGACTATAGCCTATACAAATTTTTCTTGTCCTGAGAACCTTTAGGATCTATTCCCTTAGTGACTTTCAAAGATACAATATAATGTTATTAACTCTGATCACCCTGCTGTGCACTACTGAATATGTATACTTTTTTAAGTTGTGAATCTAGTCTTTTTTTTTTTTTGGTTGGGCGAAGTCTTCCTTGTGGAGTGCAGGCTTTTTCTAGCTGTGGGGAGAGGGGGCTACTCTTCATTACAGTGCGTGGGCTTCTCATTGTGGTTGCTTCTCTTGTTGTGGAGTACTCTTCATTACAGTGCGTGGGCTTCTCATTGTGGTTGCTTCTCTTGTTGTGGAGTACGAGTTCTAAGCCTACTGGCTTCAGTAGTTGCAGCTCTTGGGCTCTAGAGCATGGGCTCAGTAGTTGTGGCTCATGAGCTTAGTTGCTTCACAGCATGTGAGATCTTTCCAAACCAGGGAACAAACCTGTGTCTGCTGCATTGGACAGATTCCTATGTGCAGGCAGATTCCTATCCACTGTACCACCAAGAAAGTCCTAGCCATTCTTTTAAAGGGAACTATTCTACCCTCTAAAGCAGTGGTTCTCAAAAGTATGGTGCCTGGATCAGCAGCATCAGCAGCATCTGAAACCATGTTAGAAATGCTAATTCTCATGCCCACTGATATACTGATCCAAAAATTCTAGGGGTCTGACCAGCAATGTGTGTTTTCACAAGCCCTCCAGGTGATTCCAATGCACGCTAAAGTCAGAGAACCATGGCTCCAAAGTTACGGAGAACATAATGGATAAAATGATGTATTAAGTAACATAAGAATGCAGTCTATGTGACCAATTCTCTATTTCTTCAATAAATAAATGGCATGAAGGATGCTGTACAGCAGAAATTAACATTGTAAATCAACTATACTTCAGTTTTTAAAAATAGCATGAGGGGAAAAAAGTTAAAAGAGACAGAACAACCAAATTCATGTGCAGACCTTATTTGAATCCTGTTTCAACCACATCAATTGGAAAAAGATGTTTTGAGACAATTAGGAAAGGTTAAACATGATATTAAGGAATTATTATGTCTTTTTGTGTGTGACTATTATAATTTGGTTATGATTTTTATTGAAGTATAGTTGATATCCCAATATTATATGTTATAGGTGTACAATACAGTGATTCACAATTTTTAAAGGTTATACTCCACTTACAGTGATTATAAAATATTGGTTATATTCCCCATGTTGTACAATATATCCTTGTAGCTTATTTTATACGTAATACTTTATCCCTCTTAGTCCTCTACCCCTTGCTTACTCCTCCCACTTACCTCTCCCCACTGGTAACCACTAGTTCATCCCCTAGAGCTGTGAGTTCACTTAGTTTTTGTTATGTTTACTAGTTTGTTGTATTTTTTAGATTCCACATATGTTATATCATACAGCATTTGTCTTTCTCTATCTGACTTATTTCACTTGGTATAATACCCTCCAAGTCCATCCATGTCGCTGCAAATGGCTATGATTTTTAACAAAATTTATCTGTTAGAGATTTTTAAAAACTGTCTTAAAAATATATAAAGCAAATATGGCAAAATGTTAAGAATGATAAAACTTGATTAAACATGATAAAACATGATTAAAAATAAGAGTTTGTTATGCTCTTCTTTCTACTTTTCTGTTCTATTGAAATTTTCATAGCAAAAAATAAAAGCCAAGAAAAACTGAAGACCTTTTAGTCAGTAATTCCCATTTTAGAAATTTGCTGTAAGGAGATATTCAATCTCAGAAAATATTTATTTATAAGTATCTTCATTACAGTATTATATATACTATAAACTGTTAGAAACTACAAAAATGTCCAAAGAACAAGAAAAGGATATAATAAGTTTTGAGACTTTAATGTAATAGACTATGATGCAGCTACTGGAAGTGTTATATTCCTAAAATGCAAAATCAGAACACAGATAATATCATTATTTTTTGTAAAAAGTAAATGGAAGAAAGACTAGAAGGAACTATAGTTATCTCCCAATTTTCCAGAATTTCCTTTACAGCAGTTTGCTTTTACAAAAGACCTATATTAGTGCCTGTTTTTGCTAACCAAAAGAAATTCAAGAAGGATTTTCACTTTCATGAAGAAAGGCAAAAAGCAAAAACAGTGTTCAGAATTTGTTTTGCAGGAGCTGTTATAGAGTCAGTACACACTGGACAGAAAGAAAGTCACTACCAAGCTCCTTCCCTGGGGACCACACAACATCTCAGCATCAAGCTGCTATAGCTTTGAGCTGTGCCTGTGAGCGTCTACGTTTATCTCGATTTATCTTGTCCATTGATTAGCAAGACGTATTCCAAAATAATTGCTTGTTCACTTTATGCCACTTGGCATATGAAAGTTTTCATAGGAATGCTCCATTTTTAGATAGTAGGAGGAAACCTGTATATCAAAATGTTAAAAAGAGTAGTTGTCTCTCAGTATTGAAGCTATGGATTTTATGAACTTTCTCCTTTATAACTTACTATGTTTTCTGAATTATGTATATGAACCCACTCATAATACAAAATATTTTTAATAAGACCCAAGTATGTTGTCATAATGGTTATAAAAATAAGTTGCTATATGATAAAATTAAGACTTTCTTTTTTAAAAGCCTAAGAATCATCTCAGGGATGAGCATTTTTACTTGATGAAAGAGAAGTTATACCTACCCACTACTATTTATTTGATAGTAATTTGTACTGTTTATTTAGTATTTGTGCTATTTATTTGATAGTAATTATATACATCTTTAGACTGTTGTGTTTGTATGTCCATGGACATATTCATTCTACAATATTCAATAAACACTTACTGAGTGACTACCATTTGCCAAGAGTTACCAAAACAGGCAAAAGTCCCCGTCATTATGAAGCTTATATTCTAATGGAGGGAGACAATTAAGAAAAAATTTTTTAACATTTATGGCATGTCAGAACTTCCCTGGCTGTCCAGTGGTTAAAACTTCACCTTCCAATGTTGGGAGTGAGGGTTCAATCCCTGATCAGGGAGCTAAGATCCCACATGCCTTGTGGCCAAAAAACCAAAACATAAAACAGAAGCATGTTGTAACAAACTCGATAAAGACTTTTCAAATGGTCCACATCAAAGGAATCTTTTAAAAAAATTTACGGCATGTCAAATAATAAGTGCTATGGAGAAAAACAAGAAAGAAAAGGAAAATAGAGAGTGCTGGATTGTTGGAAGAATGAGTAGTTATTCAGTTTTAAACAAAGTAGTTAGTAAAAGCCCAACTGAGAAGGTGACATTTAAGAAAGATATTTAAGAATTAAAGAAAATTCCCTGGTGGGCCAGAGGTTAAGAATCTACCTGCAAATCCAAGGGACATGAGTTTGATCCCAGGTCCAGGAAGATTCCACATGTGTCGAAGCAAATAAGCCTGTGCATCTCAACTAATGAGCCCACACTCTAGGTTCTGCAAGTCACAACTACTGAGCCTACATACTACAACTACTGAAGCCCGGGTGCCTAGAGTCTGTGCTCCACAACAAGAGAAGCCAGCACAATGAGAAGCCCAAGCACCACAAGGAAAAGTAACCTTGGCTCGCTGCAACTAGAGAAAGCCCAAATGCAGCACGGCCAAAATTAAATGAATTAGTTAATTTTTAAAAAAAGAAACACCTGAAGAGGCAAGGAACTGAACCATACTGTATCTGGGGAAGGAGATCTCAGGCAGAGGAAACAGCAAGTGCAAATGTCCTGAGGCAGAAATATGCCTGGAGCACATAGCTTCTCTCCCTAATTTGAATGAAATTCCTCTGAAAGAATCAAATCATTCACCTGCTTCTTTTGCCACAATCTGAATCACAATGCCTAGAATAGTACTCAGGAAACATTTATTAAAGACAGTGATGCAAGGACTGAAAATTATTAGAATCCATAATCTTTTCTTTCCAAGCCATCCATTACCATTCTCTCATTTCTTTACAAAGAACTTTTTAACATCAGGTCTGTTCAAAATTGGGTATGCTTCAGGAGGTGGAAATGTTTCCTTCTCCAGAGATATTAAAAAAGATCAAAATATCAGTGGGTAGGGATGTGCTAAACAAAATACAAGTATCAGATGAGTTACCAGCCTAGATGGTCCACTGTACACCTTTTTATCACTCAACAGTCAGCAAATGTTATTGAGCAATGAATAAAACCAAAATTCTCGCTTTTCTGAATTAACAATCTTGTCAGTGTCCTAATAGCTTCTATAAACCTAGTGTATTGGCAAATAGTGAATGCTGGCTAAAACACAAGGAAATCTTCCTTTTTAAAAGTGAACCATTGGGCTCCCCTGGTGGCACAATGGTAAAGAATCCACCTGCCAATGCCGGAGACGCAGGTTCCATCCCTGGTCCCAGAAGATCCCACGTGCTGCAGAACAACTAAGCCTGTGCACCACAACTACTAAACCTACACTCTAGAGCATGAGAGCCACAGCTGCTGAGCCAGTATGCCATAAAGCCCATGTTCCACAACGAAAGAAGCCACTGCAACAAGAAGCCTGCACATCATAACGAGAGTAGCCCCCACTCTCTCCAACTAGAGAAAAGCCCACACAGCAGCAAAGACCCAGCACAGCCACCAAAAATAGATAAATAAATAAATTTTAAAAAGCAAAGCGTCTTAAAAAAGTGAGCCATTTATGAAGCCAAAATGGTCATTTATCAGAGAACACGTTCCTCAACTTCTTAAGAGAATGTCTTATTTGTATTTGAACCTCTAGGTCTGTCTATCTGTCCCCACTAAGTGTTGACTTAATACATAATCTTGAATAAACTCCGCATTTTCTAGTGTTTCTTCAGGGCTTTGCCTGGCATTTAGTACTTACTCAGTTAATTGTTGATAGAAAGTTGAGTAAGGTATAATCACAAATGACAATCACAAATTGAGCATGTATTTACAAATAATTTGGCTATTTTTTGCACATTAAACAGCCTAAGGCAATGGCACTGATCTCAAGTTGAATATTGCTTATAGTGAAATTGCCAAAAGGAAGACCAACCTTTATTTGCTCATAAAATTCCACTTATTTTAATTAATATATTTATTTACTTTTGACTGTGCTGGGTCTTTGTTGTTGTGCTTGGCTTTCTCTAGTAGCAGCAGGTCAGGGGCTACTCTCTCTAGTTGTGGTGTGTGGGCTTCTCACTGCAGTGGCTTCTCTTGTTGTGGAGCACGGGCTCTAGAGCTCACAGGCTTCAGTAGCTGGGGCTTGTCGGGTTCAGTTTCTCCGAGACATGTGGGATTTTCCCAGACCAGAGATCAAAGCCCTGTCCCCTGCACTGGTAGGTGGATTCTTAGCTACTGGACCACCAGGGAAGTCCTCAATTATTTTTTTAAAACTATCTGTCCCCAGTAAGAGTTCCCATTGGTTAAAAAACTAGAGATCTTTTAACAATGACCAAAAAAAATCAAGATTTTCTGAAAATAAAATCATAGAAATCAAAGATTAATGTTTATCATGGGGCGTATTTGTTAGATAAAAGTCAGTCACAGTAACAAATAGATACCCCAAATTCAGAGGATTTTGAAGAAAGTTTATCTTCTCTCATACAATAGCCCTTGAGTAGGAAATGACATCCCACTCCAGTATTTTCCCTGGAAAATTCCATGGACAGAGGAGCCTGGCAGGTTATGGTCCATTGGATCGCAAAGAGTTGGACACAACGGAGTGAGCACGTGCAGTAGCCCAGGGAAGGAATCCAAATCAGATGTGGCTTGCTCCACACATGCTTTCAGGGATCCAGGCTAACAGCTCTGCATCTTTAACATATAGCTTACAAGGTTGCCTTTGGGCATCATCACTCCAGTTAGCCAGAAAGAAGAAAGATGAGCAAGGGCATGAGTGGAAGACTGGTGGACTAGACTTGAAAGTGGTACTTATTTATCACCTCCTCTCAAATTCAACATCACATAACCACATCCTATCACAAAAGAAACCAGAAAATACAGTCAAGTTTTGATCCCTGAAGAAGAGGAGAATGTGTTTGGTAGATTTTTGGTGATCTCTGCCATAATTGAATTGGAAATGAAATTCTAATTCTTTAAATGCTTTTCCCCTCACCCCCACACCCAGAATATGAAGCAGTGTTTATAGCCTCTGGTTTGCATACTGAAAAGGACCCTTATAGAACAAGCCTTGTCATAGTTCACAATTTATGAAATAGATTATATTTCAAAAACCCACTTGTGAGTTTACTAAAATGTATTTTCTAATAGAACTCACACTTATATCTATCCTGTGTAGACAAATACTAGGAAACCCTATGGAAGAATAGCCTGGATGGCTACAGTCTATGGGGTTGCAAAAGAGTCAGACACGACTCCACAACTAAACAAGACAAACACTCTACACCTGCCAAGTTTTGGATGCAATGTAGAAGTTTCCTCCTCTAGTCTTGGGTAAAAAGAAAAGGTTGGCCAGATAAAGGTAAGTTTTTATTTTCCTCTCCATAGGTGCCTGTCACCTTCAAACTACACTAAAAAATCCCAACCAAGCTCATCCCAGTGCCCATTTCCCAATCATTGTTAATGGGACATTTTTTATCTGGATGTTAAAACAGTAGGATCTATATCTTTAAAAATATATTTGCAGATAGACTTATAATAATAGTTGCATTTCTTGAATGTTTATTAAATATCAGAACTACATTCTCTAAACTTCATTTTACTCATTTATTAAATGGAGATAATAATACTGATCTCATGAAGTTATCGTAAGCCTGAACTGAGACAATGTCTACAGAGTGTCTTGGCCCTTGCCTGACATTAGTAAACTGACCCAATGCATGTGAGCTATGGTTTTCCTAATTGGTTTATTATTACTTAGTGATGGGGTGAAAGTGTGAAGAGCTCATTATCACTCAGCACTGTTCCCCTCTCCCCCAGCAAACTCCCATCTCCCCAACCAATAAAGGAAGTAACAGCCACGCTTTTTTGAATGTTGACAGTGGTTCTCAATGATAATGAGCCTGAAGCGCTTGTTAAAAATGGTAAAAAATCCCCATTCAGTGAGTCTGAGGTAAGTCCTGCTGCCTCATTGAACAACACCAGGGGGCACCATTAACATTGTGTTGCATATAAATGGTGCTTCCTGGAGATGTGCAAATTTGGGGTTCTGAAGTTGAAGCCCAGGAAATTGTATTTTTAACAAACACCCAGGTGATTATGGACAATCCTCCAGAGTCTTTGAGACCATTCTAGGGTGATTGCTAAGCGTGGGGGACCTGAAAAAGAACCTGTCCCACAGGTGAACTCAGTGTCTGAAAGTGACTATAACTGAATATCAACAAAATAGCATTTTTAAAAGCCATCTATGACAACCTAATCACAGCTTTGTTATTCAAAACTCTTCTCAGGAACTGAATTCAGTGGAATGAGACTTTTACCCACAATTTCCCTCCAAAGGCTTCACAAGGTTCTTCAGATGTGATCTCATTAATCCTCAGGACAGATCTGTGAGACAGGTGGCAGATCCGACTTTTCATTACAGGTAGCTTGAGGCACTAGCGGGATTCCCAGCCCCAGAAGACCAGTGTCACTACCTGTATGGGCTTTCTGCAGACCCCCTAGTCTTCATCTGTGAGACACCAAGCTTCTGCTTTTTGCTGGGGAAATCTTCCCCAGGCCCCATATAAGAAAACTTGTTAAGAAGGCAAATGTCAATCACTTACCCATCCCATTCATTCATAAGTATTTATTAGCTATCACCTGATAACCAATACTTTTTGGAAGTAGGTGGAAGTTGAAGCATAAATGCCCAAGTAAGCAATTACATATTCAGCAAGTCACTGTGGGATCATTAGGAGAAAGGAAACACATATTAATTGAGAATCAATTATTAAATGCAAGTATTGTGCTGAAATCTTTCCTTAGATTATCTCTTTTATTATTTGCAATAATTTAGAGAGGTAATGACAGATAGTATTATTTTTACCATTTTTATAAGAACTGGTCACATACCTGTAGTTAGTACATATTAGAGCCAGACTTTGATCTGAGATTTGTCCATGCTTTTTCCATGGTCTCTACCCTTAAGGAACATACAACTCAATAATAAGGCCAAGTACACAGATGACTTTTAAATAATAACAATCATGATAAAAGTGAGCACTTATTGAGCACTTGGCTAACTTAGCACATTCCAGGCATTGAACCAAGTACTTTATATAGATTCTTTCATATAGTCTTCACATCAACTTTATAAGATAAATACTATTAATTAGCTCCAATTATAGATGAATATATATATATATATATATATATATATATATATATATATATATATATATGGCTTAGAGAATAACTTGCCTGCAGGGTAGAAAACTTGAAAAACACCAATACTATTACAAGAGGGAGCTGGCTTGTTCTACAAAGTCCCGAGAACTAAATACAAGACCAAAGGTCAGAAGTTTCAGAGAGGTAGGTTTGGGTTCAAAATGAAGATGATCTTAACGACAGCAATCCAAGTGCTGTCTCTGGAGGGTGCGAATTCCCTTTCTCACGTTTAAACAGTTCATTGCCACTTCAAAGAGAGATCATAAGATGAATATTATTATGCCAAGAATGTTTCCCTGTTCTCTGCTCCACCACACCCCATTCCCACTTCAACTTCCACACATTCTTCAGATTTCAACCTAAATATCTCTTCCTCAGAGACATCTTTCCAGATCCTACAGACTCAGAGCCTATATTATATGTTATTTTATCTCCCTATATTTCTCCTTCATAGCACTTATGAGTGATAGCTGCTCAGTCATGCCTGACTCTTTGCAACTCCATGGGCTGTAGCCTGCCAGGCTCCTCTGTTCATGGAATTCTCCAGGCAAGATTACTGGAGTGGGTTGCCATTTCCTTCTCCAGGGGATCCTCCTGACCCAGGGATCCTGCATTTCAGGAGAGTCTTTACCATCTGAGCCACCAGGGAAGCCTACTATTAAGAGACATTTCTAAGTATAAAGACAGGTCAACTTAAAAAGTATCAGCAGATACATGCTTGACTTTATCTTATAATCTATAAACAATGCATAATATGTAATGAATCCATACACCTTTTCCAAAGGAATACCCAAGATGGAAGTAGCAATAAAGTTATAAATGACAGTCATCAATCAGACGAAATAATTTAGATGAAGCTTTTCTCTCTTGAAGAGATGGGGACTGGGCAAGTAGTCAGGAGGGAAATACAATGTGCTTTTAACTTTGTATAGCACTTATAATTGTAATCAAATCATTTACTATGAGACTAATAGTGGAAAGTAAGTTCTCATAGAGCAGAGACCACAGGAGGCTTTTTCCTGGATGTTTACTTACCTGGTGTCTACT
Source organism: Muntiacus reevesi (assembly GCF_963930625.1). Classification (NCBI taxonomy): domain Eukaryota; kingdom Metazoa; phylum Chordata; class Mammalia; order Artiodactyla; family Cervidae; genus Muntiacus; species Muntiacus reevesi. The sequence continues at coordinate 141,600,062 of NC_089249.1, read as the reverse complement.
GGTGTCTTGAACATGTTAGATGCTCGGTAAACATCTGTTGAATGAAGAATGAGTCACTGTTGATGAATGATGGGCCTAGAAGTGGATTCTCAGAACTGACTCAGTTGAAGATGACACTAAGTCCCCTCGCTAAGCTTACATTTCAGAGCTACTCACGTTCTTGGGGTCTTTCACACACTTGTTAAAACATCCTGCTCATTGCACGCTCATTCACACTTTACCTTTTCCTTTGTTTGCAGTTCAGAGTCAAAAACCTCATCCACACTGATGCATCCTTATGTTGGAAACTGTGCAGCAAGGACTAGCATTCATATCCAATACCCCTGGCTTCTCTGCACCAGTTCATTTCATGTTCATCCATGGCTTTGGCCTGCCTATCTCCCTTGTCCATCTGTTTGGACAGCAATGTGCCTGCTTGTGGGTGGTTAGATCCTTGGCACAGGATAGAATTTCCAAACAATGCAAGAGGTTTACATGGGCAAGCTGCACAGCCTAGTCAAAGACATCTGTCTTGTGAGGAGGGTCTTCTCTCTGGAAGTCAGTGTGACTTTACACTTGATTATACCTGTAGAAATTAGATATCCAAACCAAAAGATCAAAATCTCAAAACCAAAATGAGAAATAGTCACAAAGCATTCACTTGAAAAATGTAACTGATAGTCCATTCTGAGCTAGGCAGTGGTGGGTAAGTGCTAGGGATTCACAACCCACAAAATCAAGGAAGAGCAATGTGTAAGGTGTGGTGTATAGAAGAAGCTATGGGGGCACCGGGAAGGGATGAGGGTGCTTGACAGACCCAGAGTCCCTGAGAAAATTCAACATGTGTACCCAGGAAACAGGGCCAGAGGTTTTCTGTACATTGTGTTTTACTAGGCAGCAGAGGAGGAAAAATGAACCACAACAGAGAGAGAACAGATAAACCCAGAACCCAAGATGTAGCCATGCCAATCAGTGGCAAGCAGGCAAATGGGCAGGAATCAGTGAGGGCTGTGCCAAGGAAATGCAGCCTCTTTCAGTTAAGATAAGAATAAACATTTTCATTCAAGTTACTTAAGATAAAAGAAATGTGGCAACGTGGGGCCTGAGCAAAGGTGAAGTGTGCTTTAAGTAGGCTATGCCTCCTTCCAAGAATAGTGTCAATACCTACATACATTCCCAGGTGAGGGTACACACACACACACACACACACACACACACACACACACACACTGTCATGGCAAAGCAACATTGTCTGCTGTGGAGCTGTGTTTCATAGAATTAAGAAGAGAATGAGCCAATTATTACAGCATGTGTGATTCTGGCAAAAGTATTTGTTATTTCAATGGTTTTTCGGCATGAGCCAGGGAACTTTGGAATGTGAATCCTCTGTATAAAAACTCACTGTTCTTTTAAAATGACTAGGCCAACAGGGCCCTATGAATTCCAAAACTGATTTAACCTTCCTAAATGGGAGACGTGGGCATAATAGGGAAGTAAGTAGAAATGGAAATGATGAAAATGATAAGTAAAAATCATAAAGGAGAAAGAAAAGAAAGAGTCTGGTTATGAAGACTAAGAAAACAACAGCTAGACAAAAGAGAAAAGAAAGTCTTTACCTTTCTGATGCTTTTCTCTTTCAAAGGAAAACAGACAATTATAATAAACAAGTAAACTAACAAATGAGTCCTATCATTTTCAGAGAGTGATGAAATAGGGGCCTGGGGAGGTAATCTTAGGCAGATGGCCAGGGAATCCCTATCTGTAGAGGCCGCATGAGCTGAGACCTGAATGATGAGAGACAGCCAAGCAAATGTCTAGTGAAAGACCAGAGCAGGCAGAAAGAAGGGGAAGTGTACCAGCCCTAAGGTAGGGAGAAGCTCATGTATTTGGAGAACCGCAGAACCAATGATGCTGGAGCCCAGTGAACAAGGGAGTGTGCAAAAAGACAAGGTCAGAGAGCAGTAGGCAGGGGCAGGACCACACAGGGCTTGGCAGGCCATTGGGAGAAGCTTGGATTCTGTTATAAGTAAAGGGGAAGCTAGTAGAGTACTTGCAGAAAGGGAGGAATGTGATATGATACACATTTTTGAAAGATCATGCTGTCCATTATGTGGAAAATAAAGTATAGAGGGGCAAGAGCAGGGAAAAAAAAAGAGAGATGTTAGAAATTTATTGCAACAATACAGATAAAAGATGGTGGAATGTGGCAAGAAATTATCAGATTTAGAATGTATTTTGAAGAAATATACTTGTATTCTTAAGCACCGTGGTGAATTTTTCACTTATTACACACTATCTTATATTCTTCGATATATTTTTATTTTCTGTCTTATCTCCTTAGACTGTGGCATTTGTAAGTTACTGATAGAATTTTATATAGCATTATTAATTTATTTAGTAAACATTATGAGCATGTATATCTCAGGCGCTATAGCAGTTTTTTTAAATATTTGTTTTATCAGTTGTTTTTTCATTGCCACATTTATTTCTATACACACATGATTTACTTTGCTTATTTTCTATATCTAGAATTTTCCTTTTGAGTAGCTTTCTCCCTCTCTCCCTCTCTCCTATTTTATATTTGTTCTCTTGCTTCTTTTCATTTTTTTTTCAAACATTCCTTATTTTACATAGTCATTTTTAGGTAGATCAGAGTTACAAAGTACTTTTCATAAAATATGTAATTTAATAATAATCTTATAAAATAGCTCATGTAAATATTATTATTGCCTTCTTACAGATGAGCAAAGTGAGGCTCAGAGAGGTTAAATGATTCACCCAAGATCAAAATGAGCTGGGGAGAGAGAAACTGAGAGAAGAGTCAAGTTCCCTGGTCCCCAGATCAGTGCCTTACTACCACACTGCCCCTCTGAGCCCACCTGCACTGTCCCCTGCACAGCAGGGGCTCTGCAGGGGCTCATGCACAGGAGATAATCGATAGCACTGTGGCGTGGGGACAATGGTGCTCTCTCTCTGCATTCAGTGTATCTGTTTATATGATTCATGCATTTCTCACTATGCCAAAATGTACCTTAGACTTAGCCTAGGTAGATTTTACCAAAAAAACAAAAGCTATTCATAAAAAGACTGGGTCTCAATTCCTTGCACATGGAAAGGTTAGTCATGGCTCAATTCAAGAAACATTTAATTGAGTACCCACCATGGACCAAAATATTTCCTGAAAGAAAGAATAATCACATTATATACATGTTAAGTCCTTATAGCAATCTACTTGGAGAAATGAGAGAGAAAACATAAAAGTATAAGACCATAAAATAACATGTAATAAATGAAGCAATCTGACATTGTGAAGAATATAATATGCATTAGCCTTTTCAAGGTTCTGAAGGTGGAAGGGTGAACAAGACAAGATGGTTCCTGCTCTCATGAAGCTTTTACTCTAGCCTCCTCTCATAACTGTTATTCTTGCCTTAAGAGCTTTGAAAACTTCCTAAGGTTTTTCATAATTAATAATTGCTAACACTTATTGGATGCTTACAGAAATTAATTTATTTGATCCTCTCAACAGCCCTATGAAGTAGATAGCATTATTATCAACTCCATTTTCCAGATTAAAAAAGAAAAGCAGATGACACAGTCAATAAGTGGCAGAATTAGCTTTGAATCCAGGCAGTCTGGCTGCTTAGGAGACTTCTCCTGGTACAGTGGTTAGGAATCTGCCTTGAAATACAGAGGATACAGGTTCGATCCCTGGTTGGGGAACTAAAATGCCATGTGTGGCAGAGCAACTAAGCCTGTGCACTGCAACGTTTGAGTCCGCGTGCCCTGAAGCCCATGGGCCACAACTAGAGATCCCATGCACCACAGTGAAAGGTCCTGGTGACACAGTGAAGACCCCATATGCCGCAACTAAGACTGGACACAGCAGCCAAATAAATAAACACACACGTTAAAAAATACACACGCTTAGCCCCTGTGCAGGGAGAGATTCAGGTTTTCTGGGGCATGAAGTGAAGTTGCTCAGTCATGTCCAACTCTTTGCAACGCCATGGGCATACCATGCTCCTCCGTCCATGGGATTTTCCAGTCAAGAGTACTGGAGTGGGTTGCCATTTCCTTCTCCAATTCTAGGGACTTCCTCTGAGAAATTAAAAAAAAAAAAAACGGAGTGAATACAACACTACAAGTCCAAAATTAGGTACAGGGCCTTGGAAGGGGCCAATGAAAAACTAGAGCTTTACTAGTTTCACAATAAAACTACTGGTTTAAAACAGCATAAATTTATTCTCACGGTTCTGGAGGTCAGAAGTCCATAAAATCAAGATGACAGCAGAGTTGTGTTCTATCTGCAGGTTTCAGGGAGAATCTGTTTTCTTGCCTTTTCCAGCTTCTGAGGCCACCTGAACTCCTTGGCTTCAGGCCCCTGCCTCATGTCACTCCAACTTCTTGCTTCTTGTCACTTTTCCTGCAACTGACTCTGACTTTCCTGCCTCCTACTTTTTTATTTTTAATTTATTTATTTTTAATTGGAGGATAATTGCTTTACAATGTTGGGCATCAATGTATGGCAAAAACCTGCCTCCTTCTGGTAAGGACCATTGTGATTAGAACATTGGGCCCACTTAGTTAACACAGAATTCTCTCTCCATCTCAAGATCCTTAACTTAATCATACCTGCAAAGTCCCTTTTCCTATGTAGGTAACATATTTCTTTACAGGGTTCCCAGGTTCTGGGGATTAGGACATGGACATGGACATCTTTGGAAGGCTGTTATTCAGCCTACCACAAAAATTAACAATAAAAAGACAGTCTAGG